>NC_134833.1:23325058-23371230 GCF_004210375.1 Tachypleus tridentatus | reverse complement strand
TTTAACTGAAAGTTTTAGTAAACAATTTTTATGTTTTCTTTAATGTTAGATTTTTCTAATGTGGTTTAAGTTGAACCGTAACCAATTTATTACGAAACGTTTTATCAAGGCGTTTGCACGCGACACGAGTTGGATTTCTTTATTATCATTATATCTTGAGCTAATATATTTTTAACTTCGTGGATAAAACTATGGCTAATTGTTTTTGACTTTAAACTTTCAAATATGTGTATCTGAAGTAATCAATTTCAATTTAATAGAAATAACTGTAATTTGAAATGACATTTTTAGCCGCGGCCTAGTGGTTCATATGATGGCTCTGAGTTTTTTGTTTTGTTTTCCCAAAAACAAACTTTCAGTTCATACATCCATCTCTTGAGTGATTTGAGATCTTGTTACAGCCGTGACTATTGAAGATTTTATATTGTTCACTTTACTCAAATTTCTCTACTCTACCCAGAAGTCTTCGTTTAATGAAACTACAGGACAGAAAACAAAAACTGTTTTAATCATAGTGCATTGAATGGTAGTTCCCTATGGTTCTTTGAGAAGGCAGTGGGGAGATACATCGTGGAGAGATGTTTTACGATAGATTGTTTTTCTTTGTTATCGTTTATGTATTGGTAACAACTATAGTGTTATCGTTTATGTATTGATACCAACTATAGTGTTATTTTTTATGTATTGGCAGTAGCTACAGTGTTATTGTTTATATTTAGACAATTATGTCTAATTAACAATTATCTCCATAGTATGGAGTTACTATTCATGTGTTGACACCAGGTACAGTGTTTGTTTTTAATCAAAAGGAAGTAAACAAAATCCACTGTTGGCAATAATATTTAATTTTGCGTTGTAATAGGTGCACCAACCTCAATAATGGAGCGCTCGGCTTCGTTATGTAACCGATGAGATTTTCTTCCGCTGTATGGCATCGTTCCTTTTGATTTTACTGAGCGCAAGGAAAGATAGCTTTGAAAGTGAGAATGTATTTTTAACCATTGTCATTGATATCAGATTTGTCAAAAGGAAAAGATTCAATTCAAATAAATTTATTCGACATAATACAGTAAAATCCTTCATGTATATGATACCTACAACATATCAATATACACACACACACACATAAATATAACAACAATAAATACATGCTCTGTGTATGCAGTTGTTCCATTCGTGCTCTACGAAGTAGACAGAAGAATCTCTTTTTTTTTTACATAAAATTCTCTCCCAGAAAGAAACATTTTTGTTCTTAATAAGATTTTATTATCAATTCATCTCGCACAAAACCTGACGGATCTATCTTGATATTAGTATAGAATTTTAAAAATTGTGAAGATTGTAAATTTTCCTATAATTTACTCTTAAAATGAACCATTCTGATATATGATATTTAGAATGAACCATTATGATATATGATATTTAAAATGAACCATTCTGATATATGATATTTAAAATGAACCATTCTGACATAAGATATCTTGATTTTTAATTAAACGTTCAGCCGATGCACAGTGTGCTCAGTCATACCAATCATACATCTCGAAAATAGTTCTACAGCTTAAGTTTAGCTGTACAAGGCTCCATAGCAAAGCTGCTACGTTGAAGGTGCACCAATCTTCCCTGCTTGCTTTTCATAATCCATCTAGCGGTCTAAGTCTCCTAATGCATGTTTCAACAGTACAAAAGCTATATCTCAACTTCTTAAGTAATTGCACATTAACACTCTCTCATAAATAGCATTTTCAGTAGGTAACAATCTACTTTAACTTTATATAACACTTGATAATTTATGAATATATTCTCATAAATTCTGTTAACGATAGCACTATACTAAATGTACTTGTTATAGCACTAATTTTCGCTACCCTGTACTCACTTAATAATATTTATAAAATATCCTTTAAACATTCTGTAAACATAAAAGTGTTGTTCTTTCGAACTACTTGGTGAGTGATGTAAGAGGGTATGTGGGATACATAAACGAATTTCTTTCATTATAAACAAAAAATATCTGAATAGAATTTCGAAAACAGAAATCGCAATAAAAGGATTTTACTATTTTTTTCGGGAAGGTAAATCTTTAATAGACGACCTTGTAACACCGAAATGTTTTTTTTATTTAATTAAACACTCAACGTTTCGCTTTACAGCTTCTTTATGAGCGTTCACTAAAACACAAGCATTCACATGTTTTCTACACAAATTAAATATTTAGCTAAACATTTTACCTCTGATAGTCTGTCATTACGTAAAGATCACTATCAAACGTATTTACATAGTTAACCAAAATTCTTGATTGGTTTGATAACTCTTTTAAAACAACCACTGTCGGTTAAATTTGCTTTCCACATCTGGAGACATGTTTCTAACTGTCACTGGGGCACTTGAAGATGCAGTCACGTCTTATTTGCCCGAAAATGATTGACTTACAAGGTAGTAATAGAGTTTAGAAATTATATTCACCACCTCCCTGAAATCGATAAGTTATGTCTTCTTTACTTCAGAGTAAAGTTTGGAACACTTTCAATGAGCAATTTTAAAACGTAACACTAAATGGATGGACTATAAGAGATAGGAAGTTCACAGTAGAGGGTATGTTTAATACTGTGACCTAGCAACGTAATAGTTCATGACGTGTACAGCTATAGTTCTACTCTGCACCAGCTGTTTGAAATATACAGACATGACACATAAATATATACAGGTAGATTACCCACTGTGCCAGGAAAAAAACCAACGAATATAGGTCTACTATTCAAGAATATAGTTACTAATATAGGTTCACAATTCGACAATAAAGCTACGAATATAGGTTCACAATTCGAGAATAAAGCTACGAATATAGGTTCACAATTCGAGAATAAAACTACGAATATAGGTTCACAATTCGAGAATAAAGCTAAGAATATAGTTCCTCTATTAAGGAGTAAACTTACGAACCTAGGTTATATATAAGACTTAAGCAATACATGTATCAAACATACTGTTGATGTGAACGTGCTCTGTAGTCACCATGAGAAAAACCTATTTACTGGACAGGCAAAGTGGAGAAAAAGTGTCATTGGCTACTATTCAGTTCTTCCCATTAAAGAGCCGCAAAATAGCAGATGTAATAAATGAAGTTAGTAACACACGTTGATCAAAGCGTAGGTTGAACCGGACCTCCTTCGAACTTAGACATGAAAATGACACAGTTTTTGGAATATTACGTTTATTTATTATATCAGCAATACACGTGAGTCCACAACCTAGCTGTGATGATGTTAAGCAATGTGCCATGTTCCCAGAATTCAACATGTCACAGCAGTTAACAACGTAATTCTCAAATTGAATCAGTTGAGAAAATAACCATCGCATCGCTGGATTTGTTTCTCTAACGCCACCAAATTATGTGGAAGCCAGTGATTTGTATGACTCATATTATGTTCAAACTTGGTGCTACGTTAACTTTTAAGTTATTTGCGTAGAATGTTTATAACATTTTTGCTTAAACTGTAATTTTCAGCTCTTGCATTCAGTTTTGTGATAATTGTTGAGGTGAACACGACATTTTTGGTGTTACTACATGTAGTAACAAAAGGGAAAATAAGTTACATCGATATTAATGAGTTAAAGCGAGTAAGATGTTAAACAGAATTAAATGCAGCTGGTTAACAAATGCTGTTTAAATTACTTTTACCTCCAACATAATTCCTTTAACTTAAGGTTTGCACATGACCGTTCTTAATTTAGAAATATCAACCAGAGGGGAAATAACGAGCCATGCAAACATCCACCACCTACGTGGCTGCTCTTAACCAAATTAAGGAACTTATCGCGACACAGTATACAGTTGAGAGTGCAAGCGTGACCAAAGGCATATTGCGGTTCAAACCGTGGAAATTTTGATCCGCAGCCCGACACGCCAGCCACTAGGCCACATTTGGCCTATTTCTATATCTATCTCATGATGATTAGTAAATTTATAAAACAAAATATATATGAAACTGTAATTAAATTATTTTAAAAGCACTAGTGCTAGATAAACAGTTTTAATTATTTCATAACAATACAGTGAAAAATAATACAAGTTTACGTTGAATCAGTGTATTAAAATAGGAAGATTGCTGCATTACCGGACACTGAGAAAAACTATAGTTTGAAGTCAACAGTGTCTTCTAAAGACCTTACAATATGAACTCTCGTAACTAAAAATAAATCCACTGGGTAGGCGAAAATAGATCAACTCGCATGTGAAAATAAACTCACAGGGAAAGTGAAAAGAGATCAAATCAGATGTGAAGATAAACTTACTGGGAAGATGAAAATAGATCAACTCGAATGTGAAAATAAACTCACTGGAAAAGGAAAAATATATTAAATCAGATGTGAAGATAAACTTACTTGGAAGGTGAAAACAGGTCAACTCGAATGTGAAAATAGTCAAACTCAGATACTTCTTTACAGTTGAATATTTAATTTGTGAAACATTACAAATTATTCTAAATGGTTTATTTTATTGACTGCATGAGACAAAAGTTTATAAAAGGAAAGAAGTTGTGAATTAAACCATAACTTCGAAATAACGATAATGTACGACCGTATACTTGTTGGTACCTCACAACACACAGGTAAAATAGGGCTTTGTTGGTACCTCACAACACACAGGTAAAATAGGACTTTGTTGGTACCTCACAACACACAGGTAAAATAGGGCTTTGTTGGTACCTCACAACACACAGGTAAAACAATGAATTTTAAATAAAATATCATCAGTGTTGTTGTAATTAGTCTTAATAATGTAATACTGGGATATCATAGGTCGTTTATCTTAATAATGTAATATTGGGATATCACAGGTCATTTATCTTAATAATGTAATATTGGGATATCGTAGGTCATTTATCTTAATGATGTAATATTAGGATTTCGTAAGTCGTTTATCTTAATAATGTAATATTGGGGTATCATGGGTCGTTTATCTTAATAATGTAATATTGGGATATCATAGGTCATTTATCTTAATAATGTAATATTGGGATATCATAGGTTGTTTATCTTAAAATGCAATATTGGGATTTCGTAGGTCACTTATCTTAATAATGTGGCCCGGCATGGCCAAGCGTGTTAAAGCGTGCGACTCGTAATCTGAGGGTCGCGGGTTCGCATCCCCATCACGCCAAACATGCTCGCCCTTTCAGCTGTGGGGGCGTTATAATGTGACGGTCAATCTCACTACTCGTTAGTAAAGAGTAGCCCAAGAGTTGGCGGTTGGTGGTGATGACTAGCTGCCTTCCCTAAATTAGAGACGGCTCGAGTAGCTTTGTGCGAAATTCAAAAAACAAACAAACAAACTTAATAATGTAATATTGGGATATCCTAGGTCATTTATATTAATAATGTAATATTGGGATCCCATATGTAATTTTTCCTAACAATGTGATACTTGGATCCCATGGGTCATTTTTCTTAATAATATGATGCTCGGATCCCATAGGTCATTCTTCTTAATAATGTTATACTGTAGTCCCATAGGTCATATGTAGAATAGTATAAGAACAAGTCGGTTGGTAATTTCAGGGTTAACTACAGTCTTCAAAGAAGTAAGTTTCATTACTGTATATAGTTTGGTTTGGTTTGTTGTGAAGTTACTCGAGGACTATGTGCGCTAGCCGTCCCTAATTTAGCATTGTAAGATAAGAGGGTAATACCATATCCAATTACCGCATATGTTTACCTTCTTTTGTTTGTTGCTGTTTTTTATAATATATTTAATACATCAAAGTTATGATTGAAGATTAACTAAAAGTTAAAATATGTGGTTAACATTCTCTTTTTTAAGTTCACTCAATATCCCACTATATTCTAACACCAATTCATAAGTTCCATGTAACCTGTAGTGTCCTCTCGTGTCCAAAGTTGTAACTATTTTGACATTCGGAAATATTGAGTGACACATTTCTCTGGACTAGGTGTGCTGCCCTCACAACGGGTATCGAAATCTGGTTTTGAGTGTTATAATCCTTCGGACTTGTCATGAAGACATTGGAAGCTTCTAGATTACTAAATGTTTTATATTCACTGTAAACCTAAAATAAATATCCACCTCCAGTGTCAGAGCAGTATATCTCCAGGCTTACAAAACTAAAATCGGGTTTCGATACTCGCGGTGTGTAGAGTACAAATAGCCAGTTGTGGAACGTTATGCTTAATAAAACCAATCAAACAACAGAAGTTAAGTAAATTAATTTGTAATATTAAAACAACTGTCATTAAATTATAATTACAAGTTAGAATACTTTTAATAAACAGATTGTCTGCTATAAACTAACAATTCGTTGTTTTTCACATTTTTTCAAAGCAGAATTTGCCTCGGAGGGTGATTTATATTAATCGTTCTTAGTTTTGAAGTTACAGACTAAAGGAAAGTCAAAATCACCCTCCGCCAATTCATAAGTTACTTTTATCGAAAAGCGAACTTGGCCGTCTGATTCGCTTACCACAGAGCCACACTTGGCATTTCATTATCGAGTTTATAAACAACCAAAACAAAATTAATATTAACCCCAAGAAGAAGCCCTTTGATACTATATCAATGAATAACCACCCGCTTGGCTCAGCGGTAAATCTGACAGGTTATAAATCCCATTTCCAAACAAATAGCCCATTGTGTGGCATTGTGCTCAATAACAAACAACTGGTCAGTTAAATTTAATGAATCGACTTAATGTGTGAAATTTTTTGTTGATAGGTTTATACTAATATAGCTGTTCATAGGTCAAGGTAAGATTGCTTATTTAAGACGCTACAAGCTGGAGTTAGATTCCAGAGTGAAGGTTGTCTAGTTTGCAACTTTTCGCAAAAACTAATAAAAAATGACAACAACATTAAAATAACGTAGTCGCATTTGTAGTTTAAATCTTCCAGATATATTAATTACCAAAGTAGTGAGCGTTTTATTTTTATTTGTTGATTTTTTTATTTTGTTAGAGTCGCTGTTTAAATAATGATTTAAATGTATGGATTCTAATTTAAATATATATATATAACAAATTAAAAATTACTTTAATAAAAATCGACATCTAAATACAGAGTATCGTAACTTATAAAGATAATGTATAATCCATGGCTTACAGTTAAATGTTTTGTCTTGAGCTCTGAGCCAATCATATAGGTTCTCTCGGCTGTTACAAGGTTCGTTTATAGGATAATATTAATATTTATGTAGCTGGAGTAACAGTACATTTATATATGGAAAAAGCAAACCTCGCTAGCCGATACAAGCCACCACCACCCTTTTATTTTCGTTAAAAGATGATCTTTTAAATTATAAATTTAAATTATAACCCCACAAGACTCCCTCTTGTGTTAAACACTACTCGTGAGATATTCAAAGTTTCAAGTTCTCAATAATTGTTTGTTAACTCTCGCATACTTGCTTTGTTAAATAAAGTTTCAGTTTTTATTTTTTTTATTTACTACTTTCTCTTATATAAAGAAATGTTTTTATTGCTATCAAGTTATTGCTTACAAAACTCACAAACCATGGCCTGATGAATATTAAATAAATTATTAACTTTAACAACCCTAACTGGTGCAGAGAAAATTTTATGATTTCGGCTGAATGTTGTCCTTGAACTTGTTCTTTGGAAGCTATGATTAGTAGTGCCATCTGTGCAAATAATTACTAATTAGTATTATGTAATGCTTGTTTTCTTTCGAAGTTTTTGACGCGACGTTAGTGCTACTTGTGAATAATTATTAATATAATTTTTAAACCTTGATTAATTGTCATACAGAAATTGAACGAACAGAAAACGATAGCTCTCATAGGCTGACGGTCGAATTGCATTGTTTTAGTAATATTATATCTTATCCTTTATAATAAGCTTGTTCACAGCA
Organism: Tachypleus tridentatus; assembly: GCF_004210375.1. NCBI lineage: Eukaryota > Metazoa > Arthropoda > Merostomata > Xiphosura > Limulidae > Tachypleus > Tachypleus tridentatus. The sequence goes on along the minus strand of NC_134833.1, from coordinate 23,363,346 downwards.
ATTTTCTACCAATAAACAAATAACCAAAATAAATTTAGACAAAATATCACATCCCATGTAGGTAACAATAAATTATACACAAACCCCTAACTTTTGGTCTAGTTTAGTGTGTTTAGAATTCCACGAAAAGCTACTCCTGAGCTAACTGTGCTAAGGGCCCACAATTTAAAAGGTTTTTTGTTTACTCTTGTAAGTTAAGCATAAAGCTACACCACGGGTATTGAAACCAGGTTTATAGTGTTATGAGTCCGCAGACATACAGCTGTGCCGCTGCGTGTCTAACATTTTTCCCCTCAAAATATTCATACGTTCAGAGCATGAAGAATGCTCACATAAGGATGCTCAAGAATGGTTACCCCTTGTATTTACTGACATTAGAAAACAGAGAAATACAGATTACACCGAGAGCAACTAATTGATCCATACCAAATCAAGTAGTTAATCTCAAGCTGGTTTGATAGCCCCGACATCTAGTAGGCATTATTAGAAGCTTGAGAGTTGTTAATGTCCGGAAAACATCGGTTTTAGAGAAAGTTGAATAAGGTTACTAGCAGTTTTAAGTCTTCAAGTAACAATTAGAAATGAAATCTTACACGAATTTCTTTGCACAGAGTTTAAAGCTGAAAGGTAGGTGTTCACAAATCATAAGCTGGTTGGTACTGCGAAACAGGGGCATACACCCAAGATGCTGCGATTTTGGAGAGCAAAAACCCATTTCCGTTTGGGTGTTTCAAACTCTAGTATCACATAATGATGTTAACAAAAAAAAAGCATATGTAACAAACAAACCGTCAAAAACTAAATGTTATAACCTGAAACACTCTTACAAAACTTAAACAAAACTAGTTTCAAGTGACTAGGAAAATTTATATTTGACATAAAAAATACAATTACTATTTAAACATGAAATTATTTATGTATATATAAACTTAGTATACTGATATGGTTCAGTGTCGTATTAATTAGTGTCTCTACCATATTGGGAGCAGAAATGCTAGCATCAAGATACAAATTTCATCTTATTTACTCCCAAATGGTAGTACCTTATTTCCTTATTTTGTTTTTATCTTTTCCTTATTCTTATTTTAACTCTGGGGAGAAGTTACCTTCCCATAACTGTCTGCAGGCGGTGAAGAGTGACATATACGTGGGACGTTGTGAGCTGAGCATCCACATCTCGCTCTCCCAATTTCTAGTCTAATTGTGCCTGTTTTTTATGTGAGACTAGCGAATTGATGGTTAAGACTGATAGACCGTGTATCCCCACCGCAAAGGGAGTCCTACCTGTGCAGTTAGTTTCCTCCAAAACCTAAGATACATTTCATAATCCCATGTTGTAACTTGTACCCTGGGGTTCTTTTTTAATTCGGCGTATTTTAATTTTTTAATTTTAATGTGTTTTGTTGTGGCTTTTAAAAATTATGGTTATAATACACATATATATATATATATATATATATAGGAAATGTATGATAAAATATAAATCTAACGGTCACCCGTGAAATGAACACTTTCCTTCTTCAACGTGATCAGTATCATAGCAAATTTGATTAGATACTAGCTGAAGTATCCAACCCTGGACGGAAATTGTGTAAATTCATGATTAATGAAAGGTTATCTTAGGACGTGAAAGTTGCTTCCCTTATATGTAACTATAAAAACAAAAGCAAAAACGCCCATAAAACCGCAACACGCAAAGAGAAAAACTGAAAAATTTTATGTACCCCCCATGGATCTAGTGAACCTCATTACCAATTTTGGTCAAGGTTCATCCACACCCTGCGAAGTAGTTACATTGACATAGAAAATACAACAGACAGTACTGTTATATTTGTATAGATCCGTGGTTCTCAACCTTTTCTGACTTGCGACACACGACGATAATCTGAAAATTTTCGCGGCACACCTGGAAAGCCTTAACGATTTTTTTTAGGTACACGTTATACGGTAAATTAAAAGCCTTAGAACGAAAATCGCGGCCAGAGCAGGCGATATTAATGTCATTGTGCATCACGTTTAGATACACGTAACACAGGAGAGTTAATTTAAAAAGCCTTAGAACGAAAATCACGGCCAGAGCAGGCGATAATAATGTCATCTGCATATTCACAATGTGCCTTTCTAAGGTTTTTTTAACGATTTTGTGGTATAGCAGAAAAATCAAAACTTTTTATTTTTACACATGTTTTAAATGTGACGTTTGTGCCTGCTTTTGAGAACAAATTAAATTGAAGCGAGGCTCTAACGTAGACAAACAAACTTGCATTTCATCATCAACTGTAAGAAGCCTCTCTCTCTTTCTGGCTTTAATTTCAGTCAATGCTAAAGGTCCAATTTCGCAAAACCACGAAGATGCAAATGAAAGCAGAACTACAACTGCTTTTGAACTGATTGCAGGATATAAATTTTTAATGGAGATCCAAAACTCATCCAAGCTCTTTTCGGGAAACAATGACTGATAAAATTTGTCGTTTCGTAAATCAATGAGCTGTTCTTCCCCCCTCAGTTGTAAGGTTTGTTGTCTCGTTGATTCCGAATGGATAGGTCACTCAGTTATATTCGTCGACAGCAAGTGACGGGAAGTAATGTTTTAGTGCGGACTGTAGGTCGCTTAATGTGTTTAAAATTTGAGAGACAATTTTCTTCTTTGACGGACATTCGTTAACAGAACGAAAACAATCAAGGACTCCTTTCGAGATCTTATTCTTCCACAGCGTCACCTTTTCATCAAAGGCCTTCAGTTTGGACGTTGCAGTAATAATGTTTTCAGATGGTCCTTGGAAACTTAAGTTCAGAGAATTTAATTTCTCAAACAAGTCGGAGAAAAATTGAACCTTCAGCCACCAGATCTCATCATGAAAAGAAAATTCAAAACCTGCTTCCTCAACCTCTAAGAAAGAAATTACTTCAGTTTTAGTTGGACAAGACGCTTTAACACCTTTCCTTTCGAAAGCCATCGAACTTCAGTGTGATACAGTAGCTTTTGTAGTCTGAATCCGTCGCCTCACAGAGAAGAGAGAAAAGTCGAGATTGAAGCGGCCGAAACTTGATGAAATTCACCACTTGAATAACTTGATTCATAACAGACTACAAAGCTTTCGGCAAAAAAATTTGGAAGCAAACGCCTCTCTGCGAACCATGCAGTGAACAGTCCTGATGTTTGTATTTTGTTGGTGAACCAGAGTGACGAATCCTTACATTGAAGAACAGCTATCAGTGCAAATGCTGACACAGTTATTCCAATGTAATTTGAAGAGCAAAATGTTTTCATTCACCAACTCGAAAATGTCTCGGCCTTTCCTGTACTTTTTAAATCTTTGAAAATAAGTATTTGTTTACGATTTTTCTATCTTTTATGAATCAAACAAAAGCCAGAACTTGAGCTTTTCCACTAACGTCAGTAGATTCATCAACTTGAAGAGACCATATCAGAGACAATTCATCTTCAGGCGCTTCGAAATGTTCGCAAACTTGATCCTTCAAATCCGACTACAAGTCTACAATTCTGCGCAAAATTGTGTCATTGGACAGTGGAACTTGCTTAACATTTTTGGCGGCATCCGTTCCAAGCATAGTTTCAACGATGATTGCTAACGCTGGCGCAATGACTGATTCGGCCTCCGTGCGCACTTTCTTGCGTTTTGTCAAAAACTGAGCAACCTTATAACTTTGCAATCAATCCTTTTTCGGGCAGCTTCATGTAGTTCACAAGCTTCCTTGATTGTTCATGTTGTTGAGCCGCGAGATTCTCGAAGTATTCTTTTGGTTTATCCTTCACAGCTGAATGTTTTGTTTCCAAGTGTCTCTTCAGTTTGCTAGGAACAAGCGCCTCGTTCGAAAACGCTGCATTGCAGAGTAGGCAGAATGGTAATTGAGAATGTTCCGATTCCAAAGCTATAAAACCGTATTCGATTTATTCGTTTTTGTACTTTCGTTTGATTTCTTGCTTTTTATTCAACATATTATCCTTTGCAGCACCAGACTTACTTAAATATTTTTCCATGGATAAATTATAAAGTTAATTCATACACGATAAGCACGAAGTTCTGCAGTTGATATAAAATTCCTACCTACAGCGTAGTAGCTGTAGCTTACCGCAGAATGAAAACGTGTTCCAGAAAGCAGTTCGATTGTTTGATGCATCATTTAGACGTACGAAGCGCTTGTTGCGCCACAATTAAACTAACAGTCCAACCGTTGCAGTCTATAGTGAAATTTAAGTCTGAACTTCTCAGTGCTCGAGTTCAATGAAAACCATCGAATGTTTTAGAAGGTTTTAGAGTGTCTCTATAGTAGCTTTTATTAACTGATGTGTTTGACTTGCTTGTAAAATCCCAAGAAAGTTGAATGTGTTTCAAAAAACACCGCGGCACACCTGCCAATCTCTCGCGGCAAACACAGGTTGAAAATCACTGGTATGGATTATCTGTCATTAGCAAAAGATCTTAGTTGAGGCTGAAATCAAGTGACTTATTCAAAACTCATTTCAATAACTTCGGTTTAATGTCATCATTGTAACATTTTGGATGAACAAATGTTAATGTTTGTTTTCTTTGTTTTTGAATTTCGCACAAAGCTACTCGAGGGCTATCTGTGCTAGCCGTCCCTAATTTAGCAGTGTAAGACTAGAGGGAAGGCAAATAGTCATCACCACCCACCGATGTAGCTCTTGGGCTACTCTTTTACCAATGAATAGTGGGATTGACCGTCACATTATAACGCCCCCACGACTGAAAGGGCGAGCATGTTTGGCGCGACGGAGATGCGAACCCGTGACCCTCAGATTACGAGTCGCACGCCTTAACGCGCTTGGTCATGCCGGGCCACCAAATGTTAATGTCTTAAAATATCATGCGATATAACAATGTCCCGTTTGATCTTGTTTTATGTTCCCTGGAGCGTAAAGTATCTATTTTGAACATTTACGTTTGTTTGTTTTATTGTTAAGCACAAAGACATAATGATGCAATGATGGGGCCACCTCCGTTATGCTCGTCACGGGGATCGAGCGCCGAATTCGAATGTTTTAAGTCATCAACCTTAGTCCTGAGTCACGGCGGAAAAGGACAAATATTTAGTATTTAACGAAGTGACATAGGTTGACAGTATTTTGATCTTCTTGGAACTGCGTTATGATATCGTATTTGATAATTACTGAAAGTTAAGCGCAAGGCTGCTCAAAGAACTATCTGTGCTGTGCATATGACAGGTGTGTGTATATATGAATATAATCCCAGATTTGAACTTCGTAAGCTTCGAAGCATTCAATGAATAAAACATTAAGAATTCGTAAAATAATATTTTATTGACCAAATGTTGGTAGCACCTAATTAATTGTCTTAATAAGATTTTGTCTGTAATTAAGCACAAAGCTACACAATGGGCTATCCGTGCTTAGCCCATCACAGGTATCGAAACCCGATTTTAGCGTTGTAAGTCCGCACACATGCCATTGTGTAACTGGAGGGCCTTAATAAGGCATCCGTAAGCTGTCGTTTTCGATCGTTACTTAAAATCAGCACTCGCTTCAAAACGAAATTAGCAAGTTAAAAAATTATTTGCTTATTAGATCCGTTAGAGTAAGATGATACGTTTTCCTTAACTTTCCAACAAGATAGTGTGTGTGCATTTTCTTATGACAAAGCCACATCTGGCTATCTGCTGAGCCCACTCAGAGGAATCGAGCCCCTGATTTTAGCGTTGTAAATCCATAGACTTACCGCTTGGAAACTATAGGCGAATAGCACAGAGTAACTTTACATGGAAGTGAGCAAACAACGAGAAAGATGACGCCGAACATGCTATAGGGGAATTATAATGTAACTGTTAATCTCACTATTCGTTACTAAAAGAGCATCTGAAGAGATAGCGGCTGGTGATATTGACCAGCTGCATTTCCTGTAGTCCATCACTTAAAGATAAAATTAAATTTGACGTTTTAGCTACTCTTCCCAGAATTTCCATGTCCATATTTGTTTTTGTTTTTTTTACATAATCAAGCACCAAGCTATACAATGGGTTACCTGTGATCTGCCCACCATGGGTATCGAAACCCGGTTTTAACGGTGTGAGTCTGCAGACATAGATTTACCGCTGTACCACTAGGGTGCCCATATTTGTTTTACTTCATTTATATTTGTTTGTTTACTTTATAATTAAGCACAAAAGTACACAGTGAATGGGCTGTGTTTTTCCCCTCTTTGGTATCTGAATCCGGTTTCTACCTTTGTATGTCTGAAGATGCCCACATTTTAAACCCAAGCCTGGAAATTGAAGTCGAATGTCAGTGACACTCAGATATCAACCTGCATGCAATACAACCGGCTCCAAAGTTGCACAGCAGTATGTTTGTGGACTTACAACGAACCTTTTTTAATTTATTTTTTAAACATTTTACAGTTCTAGTCATCTATGTAACAAAATACTAATTAGTTGTCACTGGAGGTTCGATCATGACTTAATATTTCCACAAAAAGACACACCGAGAGTTGTAGGACGTTTCGTTGCTAAGATAACAGGAAAGTTATAGGTTAATTAACGAAGATGTAAGAAAGGGCTCTGTGAATTTGTGGAACGTGACGTACGTTGATTTCGATAAGTTGAAAATAGAGCCATTAGAACGTGTTGTGCCTCGTCTGTCAAGACGAGCACGTCCCAATGGTGCGTTGTATAAGTGAAGGTCAAAATCCCCTTATCATTAATATATACATATAAACCAAGTGTCCGTCGGTCACGTTCGATTGCTCTAGTTACCCAAGTATCCAACTCCACTTTTTCTTTCGATTGCTCCTTCGCATTTTATTTGAATTTAATCGCTAACATAGTCGTAAGTATCTCCTACATTTGGGCACGCTTTCAACTATATAAAAATTGGCCAAGGAAGGAGTTGCCAGGGCCAGATCAAGCATGGCATAATTTGTATAACACTACATCATTCACATCATTATGACGTCAAGTTAGTTGAGATTCAAATAGGAAAACCAGGAATACCCTCGTGATTGAAGATACAGAATTGCATTGGTACCCGATCGAGGACTGTGAAAATTAAGCATAAATTTTGCACAAATCTGTGCTTCGTGATTATCACAAAAAAAAACCTTTGTTAAAGCAAACTGAACGTATCAGTCAACTGTAGCAAAGAAGGCGAGTTTTCCTTAGAAAATGAACAGGTGTGTATGTAATCACATGTCACCGTATGTTTAATCAAAGGCACCATTGTTTAGCACGTTCTTGAAAAAGGAAAGTTTATAATTCTTTTATTTATTGCCAGTTTTATACGGAATAGTTTTGGTTTCCTATCATCTTTAACGAACTGCTACATTGGTTTGATTGTAGTAGTCCATAAATCGTTATAAGGGTGATATTAATTAGCTGCTTTCCTTCTTGTATATCACTTGGAAACTATAGGCGAATAGCACAGAGTAACTTTACATGAAAGTCAACAAACAACGAGAAAGATCACACTGAACATGCTATAGAGACGTTATAATGTAACTGTTAATCTCACTATTTGTTACTAAAAGAGCATCTCAAGAGATAGCGGTTGGTGATATTGACCAGCTGCATTCCCTGTAGTCCATCACTGTAAAGTTAGGAAGGGGTAGCATGGGAAGTAATGTTAGTGTGTTTGTATGTTGTTAGACACAAAGCTACACAATGGGCTAGCTATGCTTTGCCCACCACAGGAGACAATGAAAAATTAGTAGGGCTACTGTAATAACCGTGTGTATGTGATGGGAATTCGTTTGGTGGTGCTATTAATGAACTCAAATACAATTGTTCGTTTGTTTTTGAATTTCGCGCAAAGCATCACGAGAGTTATCTGCGCTAATCGCCCCTAATTTAGCAGTGTAAGGCTAGAGAGAAGGCAGCTAGTCATCACCATCAACCGCCAACTCTTGGACTATTCTTTTACCAACGAATAGTGGGATTGATCGTCACATTATAACGCTCCCACGCCTGAAAGAGCGAGCAGGTTTGGTGGAACATGGACTGGAACCCGCGACCCACGGATTACGAGTCGAATGCCTTAACCACCGAGCCATACAGGGCCTCCAAATATGAAAATGTTCAAAAACTCAAATATTATTCTATTATAGCCTGCGTAAGTAAATAGGTTTCTACAGTAATGGTAGATTGGTGATTCTTAAAATGAGTTACATATTTAATACAATAGTATCATAGCAACAATGTCTGAAAGTTAAATACCAGTTTCATGTTCACGATTTAGCAAGCGGCTTCCCAACCAGTGACTGCAGTAGCTTAACAAAAAAAGGGAAAATTTGCTGTTTGATTTTTATTTACTTCTATTATTTCATTAGTATTTGATTGGAGATTTCTCTTGAAGTTAGCTGGATATATAATAATTAACCAACCAGAACAATAGTTTCTTGTAAGTTTACGGTAGAAACTAGTGAGAACGCACGCGTTTTTATCCTACAATATTTTTCGATTAAATAGTTTCGTTTGGTTGCTTTTAATTTCGCACATGCTACTCGAGGGCTATCTGCGCTAGACGTCCCTAATTTAGCAGTGCAAGACTAGAGGAAAGCAGCTAGTCATCACCATCCACCGCCCAATCTTGAGCTACTCATTTACCAACGAATAGAAGGATTCAAACTTGCGACCGTTGGATTACGAGTCGAGCGCCTTAACCACCTGGCCATGCCGGGCCTGTTAAACAGTACTGCCTCAAATTATTTACTTTCCTGAATCTTATATCTCAGTACTGTTTAAAAAAAAAAAAACAACCATCTTTACATGTTGAGCTCCGTAGTTTGTTTAGTTTTTCAAACTGAGAAGTTTTGTCCATATCTCGCGCTTTTGTTTTGAAAAACTTTGCAAACTTCAGCTCAAAACTTAATTTTAAGAACTAACTAAGCTGAGGGAATAGCTGCATATAACTGTTTTAATTCAGGTAATTAAAACTCTGTGTTTTAGTTAAGACACGTACTCTAAAAAAAAAAAAAAAAAACATTTTGTTTTGATTCGTTTTTGAGTTTCACGCGAACCTACTCGAGAGCTTTCTGCGCTAACCGTCACTAAACGCATCTACAAGTAACAGACTAAGAGGGAAGGCAGCTAGTCATCATCATCACCACCCACCACAAACTCTCGTGATACTGTTTTACCAACTTAAAATAGGATTAATCTTCACATTTTACAACGCTCTCATGGCTGAAAGGACGAGCATATTCGGTGAGAGGGCGTGTGTTTGTGTTTTCTTACAGCAAAGCCACGTCGGGCATTCTGCTGTGTCCACCGAGTGGAATTGAATTCCTCGGTGAGAAGACTCTAACTCGTGGCCTGTTTTTCTATTCGATATTCAATAGCATACAGTGCATCTAATAAACGATAGTGTAGTTGGTATTTTGTTCCATACTGTTATTATTTGCTATCATTTTTGATTTCTTAAAAGCTAAATAGAAAATGTCTTGCATTGCTATTGTTTCATACCAGAAATAAGTAACATTCAAATTGAAACTACTCAACAAAGGGAAGTGCGTAAATACAATCAAGTGTACACTGTACTTTTGTTTTAATGTGTTTAAATACACAATGCAACTGCCTCGCTGATTTACACACTTATTAGATCTAAATGAAGATTATATAATTATGAGCAAACTAAAACCAGTTTCACCACAGGTTCTCAGAGCCACCATCTGGTTAAATACTTCCCTCTGTCAAGAGAAAGTCATTCGGGGAAGTCTCGCTATCGAAATCCTTCCCGAAACTCACAATTTGTTATTTAATAAGAGAAAAAAAAGACGAAACCGATAATCATTTTAACAATGGAAAACAAACGTCCTATCCGCTCATTGAAAGATAGCAAATCCAAACTTTCATCCACTTTATGAACAAATTAAACTCACTATTGTGGTTTAATACTAGACGATAAAGTGATTACCTAACACAGCACATAGTAACAACAGTATACAGACAGTGACCATATAACACAGTACATAGTACCAACAGTGTACAGACAGTAAATACCTGATACAGTAACAGCAGTATACAGACAGTGACGGCCTGATACAGTAATAATAGTATAAAGACAGTGACGACCTAACACAGTAACAGCAATATATTGACAGTAACGATCTAACACAGTAACAGTATACAGACAGTGACGACCGTCATCATAGTGCGGTGAATGCGACTACTTTCATTTTGTACATTTTTCTTATAGCTACCAATACTACACATAGCATGCTATTATCCAACTGAATTATTCGCTCGCTGGCTTCTTCCTCGTGGAAAAATAGTTTCTCTTCACTCGTCGATGCAAAAAAAATATTGAACAAAACTTTACGACGTGAGCTGGGTCTGTGTGAAAGAGATAACGTTAATAAACATTTTCATGTGTTTCAGGTAGTATCCACACTTATATAGTAAAGCCAAAGAAATTACTTCATGCTGCAAGTTTAAAAACAACACAAAACAACTTACATTTTCCAACGTCAAAATGTAACATCGCAAATTCAAACATCGAAGTAACATCCAGAATTGGGGTCTTGTATTTAGTGAATACATAACATTTCTCAGCATCTCGTGAGCACGAGAAATAAACAGTTGTGTTAAAAAAACTCATAGACTTCCAACATATTAATCTCTAATTTTGAACAGACGAAACGTTGTTTGTAAGTAATTCCTGCTGCTACAAAGTATTTGCCTTGCTTTTAACAGAGTCGGAGAGATTGACTGCGACTTACAAAACGTACCGCGACGTGAACCTTAAATCTCTCGATAAGTAGACCGGCACGTTAGCCACTATCTGCGCTAGCCGTCCCTAATTTAGCAGTGTAAGGATAGAGGTAGGGTAGCTAGTTATCGCCACTCTTTACAAACGAATAGTGGGATTGACCGTCACTTATAATGCCCCAACGGCTGAAAAGGCGCCCATATTTGGTGCGATGAGGATGCGAACCCGCGACCCTCAGATTACGAGTCGCACGCCGGGCCACTTTTTATGTAATGTAAACATTTTGTTAGATCGTGATATATAAGGGTCTTTTTAAATCAAATATGATTACTTCATTATTACTATTTAAGACCCTAAATTTCCTTAAATGTCTTTGTACAACCAATGTTTGCGTTTGAACAGGAAATGGAAGCTAAGCTATCTCGATTATTTTTCTTTATCGTCAGAAAATGTTTAGAATTGTAAACACTTGTTTAAAGACAGCTAACAAGAAAAAACATGTTGCAAGCAGTCTTTAGTATGTCATAAAAAATTAAATCATATCCAGACTTCAGAAGGACCGAATCTATTCTGCAAAGTCTCGATAAAGCAACTAGAGAATGAAACTGACGAAGCAGCCGGCGCTACCAGGTGGGTTAAGGCGCTCGCCTCGTAATCTGAGGGTCACAGGTTCGAATCCCCGTCACACCAAACATGCTCGCCTTTTCAGCAGTGGGGGCGTTATAATGTGACGGTCAATCCCATCATTCGTTGATAAAAGAGTAGTTCAAGAGTTGGCGGTGGGGGTTGATGACTAGATGCCATCCCTTTAGTCTTACGCTGCTAAATTAGAGACGGTTAGCGCAGATAGCCGTCGTGTAGCTTTGCGCGAAGTTCAAACCAAACGAAGCACCCGTCGATTTATTTCTACGCAATCGGACTGTTGAAACAGGCTCTGGTCATCTGAAAGGGCATGACAGAACGCGATGCTATGGATTCCATCGACGTGATTGACGTTCCGAAATAGTTTTCCTATAACGAACGCAACTTTTGTATACCTCAACATTCCCTGCCATGTGTCCTACCGGCGGGTCACAACCGACTTTTAGTTATTGACCGCGTGACACACCAGTGAGTCACAGACAATTATGTTTAAAAGCCATTTTTGTTCCTCAGTTTGGACAATGTGACTGGTCCTTGGCAGCTTTCGAATGTTTAATCTAATTTATGCTCTACTTATCGTGCAACAACGAACGTGTTAATACAAGCTTCCGTGGTTCAAACATACTGTTCATAACTTGACCTACACCATGCAAAGCTGTGTAAGAAATTAGGATTGTAATTGATATTTTCAACCTGAATTGTAACTCATACACGCTTCGTTTAACAACTTAGCACCTGGAACTGACTGTCACTCTTTTAACGGATAAACACCTGAAAATACGCAAGTTGTTTAGCTTTACTGCGTATTGCATTCCGAACCCATTAACCTATCGGTCCGCAGCCTGGAACGACAGTTTTATAAACTGAATTTAATATTATTATATTACACTTACGTAAACGATGGTACCTTAGAAGACATCATGTCAAGAGTACGTACACAGATGTCAGGTATTTGTTCAAATCGTTAAAGTTTTTTTTAGTGTTTTTCTTTAGCTAACGAAATTATAATTACGTTTAATTAGGAGAGTTTTAAACTAACACTTTGTTGTCGATCTATTAAGCAGAAGTGATCTTGGTGTTTCGAAACTTTATAAAAGTTTCAAGTTCTCACTAAGCCTATCAATATAAATCACTATAAGAAATATTATATAATCTGTGTTTCCAGGAAGAGCTTGATTATGAAGTAAACAATATGTACCAGAATTATTTTGGTTGTCTTTATATCTGAATATTGATTTCTTTCTTCGTGTTTTCTTGCTTCTGCTCGTTTCAATCGGGAACTTACTCGTAACATCGAACATCTCCGATGTAGATACACAAAGTTTGTCTTTATTAAAGAACTAAGATACAATCCAAATATACAAATAGAATCCTTACACGTCCAAAGATACGGGCCTCTACTGTCTGCTACATTTAACAAAAAACAAAACGCGTTTTCGTAATAATAATAATAATAATACAATTTGCTATTGAATAATAGAAATTAATTACCCTTGCTGTAAAATAACCTGAGACAGAAAACCAAGGAACTTTATAGAGTTCTTTTTCCTGTGTCTTCTCTTTTGCTACACTTTAACAAGCATAACTTTTTACAAGTCCAAATATCAATATATTTAGGCAGTTTACATTTTCAGAATCCTCTCAAATAATAATAATAAAACATATTGGCTCTAGGGACTCGGATCTTTGGAAATAATTACATCATACATACTTGAAACAGATAATATAGCCAAAGAAAACAATACGTACGAAGTCTTCTTCATATTTTTATGAGAAAGTATATCCTCTAAACAGAGCAACGTTAAGCCTTAAGGTTGTTACTTTTCTACACACACACTGATATAGAAGAAATTGAGAAATGTAGTTCTGTTTAGACACGTCACACGGAGAAGCCTTGAATCAAACGACATACAACTATCATTAAGAAAAAAACATGTGTTCACTTGGTAATAATTACTTTATAAAATAGTTTGGTCGTTGCAATATCTTGTTCACCTATGGAAAAAGCAATAGTAGATGTGTAACAAAACGAAACGGAACTTAACGCTCCATTTGTCTTATTTTTTCATAAGATACACCGTTTCTACTTTGGAAACATGAACGCACATCCCTGAAAGTAGTTTTAGAAACGGATTCCAGAATCATTCGTAATCACGGCAAAGCTACTAATACTGTCTTCCCTAACTTTGTGTCACTAACCAAAGGGAAGTAGTCAGTTAGCTGCACCCCGTGTCTATGCTAACGGATTGGCTAGCACTTCTTTAATTACACTGACAACTTAAAAAAGTGGGGGAATATGTCATAGTATCACAAGGATTCGAACTCCGCTTTCCAGATGCGAAATCCAGAGGGACAACATAGGCACCAAAACTAACGTTGTCTAGCCGTACGAAATGTATTCAGAAATCATTTAAATAGAAAATTAAACGACTTGTTTGTTGGTAAAATATAGATATTTTTAATGTTATTTATTCCACAAGTACCTTTTGTTCTTACAATTTTTTTACCAAGCTGCCATTAATTAAATGTTTACACATTTCACGATCAAATTCTTACTTCATTGTCACGTTTCCAAATAACATTCATTTTGTGAGGTTTTTGAGTTTTCTCTTAATGTGTTCTTAATGCAACAACTTTTTTTTATATAAAATGCTCTGATTTCTGATTAATTGACAATTTAAAAGGCACATCCTATAAAATCGAAGTAATTTCGTAAAAAAAAAAAACGATTTTTTTATTTAAATGGTGTGTGTGTGTGTGTGTTTCCTACAGCAAAGCCACATCGGGCTACATGCTGAGTTCACGAGAGGAATCGAACCCCTGATTTTAGCGTCGTAAGCGGGGGACTTATTTAAATGGAAATAGGTCATAAGCATGCACTTGCTACAATTTGGAAAACAAAAATTATGTTCGCTGTTACTATTTTTATAAAATTAAGAAAACACGAATGTTCTGTTGGTGTAACAATTTTTAAGTAAATTTCAAGCATATTTTTCTTGTAACGATACCTATTAAGCTAAGCCTCTCACGAATCTCGAATCAATGTTGAAGGGTGCACTCAAGAATCGAGTACCACAAATATATATGCAAAAACGGCTCGTTTGGGTTGAGAAAATATTTTACGTAGAAGAGCGAACAACGTTTCGACCTTCTTCAGTCATCGTCAGGTTCTCAAAGAAAGAAAGAGGTAGCTGACCAGAAGCTGACCACATGTTTGAAAGGGGTTGTGTAACTGTCATACATGTGGTCAGCTTCCAGTCAGTTACCTCTTTCTTTCTTTGTGAACCTGACGATGACCGAAGAAGGTCGAAACGTTGTTCGCTCTTCTACGTAAAATATGTTCTCAATCCAAACGAGCCGTTTTTGCATATATATTTCTCTACAAGTGGGTTCTCTCGACATCACCGAGTGCCACACAAACCCGACATATATTACTGGGAAGCCCAATTTACGGCGTTTACTTGCATTGTATACGGAACGGCAAATACAAAAAGTTCCACAAAAATATTGATACATGTATTCTGCGTCTACAATACTTATATATATATATATATATATATATAGATATATAGATAGATAGAGATTCAACACAAGTCAAAAAAGGCTTTATTTTTTAAATCCATGTATCACACTAAACCCTGAATGTAGCATATTTATTTTATAGACTAGCACGTTGTTCGTATGAAACTTTTATTGTACAATGTCGACTTTCGCGATGCTGGCTTCAGCGAAATGGGTAGATTAACAAATGACTTGTACATTTATAATAGAACCTGGGTATAATATAGCTGTCGATACATCATTTAGATTACTACAATGTGTGTGTGTGTTTTCTTATAGCAAAGTCACATCGGGCTATCTGCTAAGCCCACTGAGGGTGATCGAACCCCTGATTTTAGCGTTGTAAATCCGTAGACTTATCGCTGTACTAGCAGGTGGCTACTACAATGAAAACAATAGGTGAGACTGTTGTTTAAATACTTGTACCCACTGTTGAACCTCGTCAAAAAAATATATCAGACTTGACAATATTACATTACTCTAGAGTTTAAAGCGGCGGTCAATTATATTCACTGTTGACCGTGGGTAGTTATTTCATAGGTGCATCGTTCAATAAAGAAATATGATGACATATAATGTAACAAAACACACACAGAAAGAAAATAGTGTCAAATTTACACACACATCAGTTGTTCAGTTAAACAAAAACTAAGTATATGTCTTAACAAGACCTTTCATTTATCTTAAACATTAACTAAAAGTACTGGTTAAAGCCATTGTTACTTTCACAAATCACCACATCAGAACTATGCACCTTAACACTCCTACGAAAAGTGGGGCCTAATAGGCCCCAGAGCAACTTTTCGTAATAGTGTTAAACTAGGATATCAATGAAATTCTAAACAATGAACAATAGGGTTACGTCTACACCAAACAAACAGTACAACCACAAACAGTATTATTCGAACACTTATTATCGTGTGTGGGAGATGATGCTTGATTAAGAAAAACAAACTTAGGCCTAAATTGCAAGAGTAGGGTTAAAATTAATTCGTTAAAGGCTTAAGTACAATTCTATACATATTGTGAGCAAATTTATATTTCAAGTTTCAGTGGTTTTTAATATTACCTTACTAAGAATTACAAAACGTATTAAGAAGCGAGTAAATTTTGATTATTTTTTTTAGAATTTCCATTGAATATTTTATCAATTTGTCTGGTTACAATAATTTTATGATACATATAAATCAACGCACACTCATTTGTTCGCTTGACTTGTCATTTTCCTTAGATTTTCACTCCGTCAACGAATCACAAACAAGCAGTATCTGCCGACGTCATTAAGATTCTAGTTGAAATAAATTCAGTCCTCCAATCGTTATGAGTTGCCTTCATAATAAAAATTCCATTTTCCTTCCCGGGTCACAGCAGTGTATCAATAACCGTAAGTTCAGTTGTACATAGTTTAATCATCTTTACGTCTTGGGATCTTTTGGCTCATTCCAGCCTGTGTCACACAGGTCTATCAAAGGTCCAAACAAGAACAGACAAAGAACCTGGATCCATTTCAAATAATAGGCTCTCAGTGACGATATAGAATGACCTGAGAGGTAGGGTAGACCAGAATAGAACAGTTTACATTCCACGCAGAAGCGCCAAACTCACTAAAACTATCGCTATAGAAACTGACAAGGTCGTAGTGCCCCCTGTTACCGTAATTTCTCCGGGCTTTACCATAATACGGTCGATGACGTGAATGATGCCATTGGTTGCTTGAATGTCTGGTCGAACAATCGTAGCTCTAAGGTTTTGCCATTCAAGAGATAATTGTCCTACATAAATATGAAGAGAAGAAAATACACATTTTTAGCAGGAAAAAACAACAACAAACAAAAATAAATAAATACAATATTAAAAGTTAATATAATTATAGTTACTTGATAGTTATTTGTGTATGGAATTATAAATTATAAGGAAGCGAAATTACTACCATAACCGTATCCTCTTTCAATCGTGAATTCTCCGTTTGTTGTTTCAACGTTTCCACGTGTTTCTAAATCCCGTGACGAAAGCTCCTCTCCTACCACCAGATGGCGATCCAATATCTAAAAGTAAAAGGAGAAATTGTGGCAGTTTATCTACATGGTTATTTGTTTTGAATTTCGCGCAAAGCTACAGAAGGACTATCTGCGCCAGCTGTCCCTAATTTAGTAGTGTAAGAGTAGAGGGAAGGCAACTAGTCAACACCACCCACTGCCTACTCTTGAACTACTCTTTCACCAACGAATAGTGGGATTAACCGAAACTTTTTAACGCCCTCACGGCTGAAAGGGAAAGCTTGTTTGGTGTGACAGGGATTCGAGCCTTGTTTAAAATAAACGGGAAACAAATCATTTATTTTTATTAGTATGATATGCAACGTTACAGATAATATTGTTTATTTAAAAACTCATTGTTATTGTGGACGCTTTGGTGACTTTAATAGTGCTTGTTTTTTGGAGGTTAAGGAACTCCATACATTTATATACTTGTAAATAGTGTGCCTTTTAAACATAATAATAATATATATATATATATTTCAATGAATTTAAATAATTACATAATTACGTAAATAATTAAATGAAGATAAATGAATAAACAAAATCATGAGGAAGGACTGCATTAAAAACAGCAAATCCCAACCTCTGATTAATTATATTGTAACCATACATTTTTAAGCCATAAACAAAATACATTAAAATTAAACAAAATACGTTGCATATTTTTAAAAAAACGATCCTAGGATACAAGTTACAACTTGGGATTATAAAATGTATCCTAAGTTCTGGAGGTGATTGTACAAAAAACAACAACTGATAAACGGTATATCCCAACCACAATGTGGGTCCTACTTCCTCAATCACCTTCAAAACCTAGGATACATTTTATAATTCCACGTTGTAACTTGTACCCTAAAATCTTTTTTTACAATATGCAGCATATTTTGTTAATTTTAATGTGTTTTGTTTATGTCTTAAAAGTTATGGTTATAATATATATATGTATGTATTTAAATAATATCCTTGTAAAGTAGCCTCATTTGTATAGAAAACTCTTCACATATTCTTCAATAAGCGTAATTACATTCTTCATGTGTTATTTAGAATCTTCATACCGGCTGCTCGACTTTGTGAAAAAGTGCAAATATTGTTTAAGCTATAATAATTAAAATACATAACTATCTAACCAGATAAAATTTAAATCCAACGTTATTTACCTTGTCGTGGGTAACTGTGCTTGAAGCTTTAAAACGTGAAGGCAAGTATTTATGCAAATGATATAACAGTTACCTAATTTGATATTTTCTATCCTTTATTTATTGTAATAGGTTATTCTGAAGAATTATGTTTGCCAATATGATATAACAGTTACCTAATTTTGCATTTTTTATTCCTTATAATGGGTTATTCCAAAGGAATATATCTGCCAGAATGATATAACAGCTACCTAATTTTGTATTTCAAGACAATAAAACCATTGCAGGTCCTCATAATCGATTGATTAAACACTACCTTGTTCATCTGGTCACTGTACTCGTCCATGTGCAGTCGTTGGTGCTCAGTAAAATGTTCTTCCTTTAACTGCTGCCACGCCTGTTCGTCAGGTACGAAAAATGTGAATCGTTTTTTCTTATCCATCAATTTTTCGTTCCAGTTATTCATCAAACCTAATTCATATGTTTCTCTGAAAAATAAAATGAAAAAGTTATAATTATCTATAGCATTTGCTTTCCACTGTTAATGACCCCCCTCCCCCGATTTCTAGATCTTTAGATCTTAAACGCTAAAATCAGGGATTCGATTCCCTCTGTAGACACAGCAAATAGTCTGATGTGGTTTTGCTATAAGAAAACATATTCATGTACAGTTAATTTTCAAATGTCCGCTATATTATGTTTATAGTTTTCTGTAAATATTTATATAATTGAATTTAGTCATTTAGACTAAAGTGAACAACCGTTATGGAAAGAAGCATGGATTGTATTCTAAACTGACCAAGAAAAGCGAAGAAAAAATATATTTACTTTAAATTTACAATCTCATTTGACTAAGTGTGTTTAGGTTTAATTTTTAATTAGAATTGTCCAAAATTATTTTATGACAATTTGATCGGGGACAGTTTTAAAAGTAATTAGTTGCTTTACAGTTTTTACGATTCTGAAAGATCACAAAAATATATCAGAAAAACTGATTGTCGTTAACCCTACAATATCCGAGACTATCCATACCACATAATAAAGCAATAACTAATAGTTACTTTAGATCGGGATCGTTGGCCAGCTTCTCGCTAATTACTTGAAAAGGCATGCCCAAAACTTGGTCAATTATATGGACGATCCCATTTGTCGCTCCAATATCAGCTTGAACAGCAGTTGCATTGACTCCACCTCCATCTACAGTCAAGGCTGAAAAAAATAGTTTTTTAAGTAAAATAATATATTTTATAATCAAATAAAGTAAATGAAATTAGGCAAAACATACTCAATAGTACTAAAAGAGATAATACAGGGTTCATGTTAAATCATGATCAAAGAACGTTAATGATGATACTGTGAAGCTTACCTAGAATGAACCTTAGATTATAATGCTCTAAGTTACATAAACCACAGTTCGAAAAAAAAAAGGCTTCATATTCAGTTAAACACTCTTTTATATAAACAATAATTTTAAATTAGATATTATGAGGTTGTTGTTTGCATTTTTTTTAATACGGAATAAATTCCAGCATACCCTACACCAAAATTAAACAGGTTAAGTTTAGGTAAGTATTCAAAATTCTACAAGCTGAGCACTATCGAAATGTGAAACTTCCTTACACAGCAGCAATATGATGGACTATAATAACCTGAGAGCTATCAAGGTTTTTTATTATTATTATTGTCTTTAACTGATTTTTCACTTACGTGTTTTTCTCGCATCATGGCTTAAATTTAGAATTACTACGAATTAACAGAGGTGCAGAATTTTGTAATTCAAGTAACATTAAAATTGTGTCATTCCACGTAAAGAAATACATGCATTAGGTTTAACATTATATTACTAAAAGCCTGATAATTAATGTTAATTCGTACACGTTATACATTAGGGCTACTTGCACGGGCAAATTTCCAACAATAAAATGCTACAACTTTTAAGACCAGTTAAGTCCAGACTATTTTATAACCACCCTTAGAAGACGCAACTTCATAGTTCTTTCTTAAGTTTTCTCTGTTCAAAATAATTCGAGGGTGATCAGCTCATAATAAAAGTTATTTGAAACAGTAAAGACAAGATGCAAGACACGTTTGCGATTAAGCCTAAAGCCGAATTTATTGTCATAAGCCCTCAAAATTCCTGGGAGAGAGAGGAAGGGTACATCATGCTAAAGTATTGACTTATTTCTAAAAAATAAATAAATAAATATTCAATCGACATAAGAGATACTACTTTGATTTTTTTTTCTGTGAAAGGAAAAATAAACTGAAAATATTTGAAAACAAAGAGGTAGAAGAAAGGGCGATTGGCCAAATTAATGACTAGAAGACAATATTACAGTTCGTATTGAAATAATATCTCATATTTTTTACCAAGTTCAAGTTAGTGGAGTCGATTGATTCTTTTTTTTTCAGTAATAATACTGTAAAAAGTTATATTAAAAAGATCCATTATTTACACGAAATTTTCTTACAAATAGAGTGGTCAATCACACATGTTAAAATTTATTTCTGTTATAGTCTTAGTTCTATATACATTATTTTTGTACACAAAGTAGCCTTCTTTCTGGACAAAGTGCAAACGTTTGCCACTGAACATGTCCACCCTTTTAACTGTGGGGACTTTATAATATTATGGTCAATCCAACTTTTCAGTCGTAAGAATTGGCAGTGTGTGGTGATGACTAGTTGCCTTCCCTCTAGTCTGACTTCACCCAGCCAGACATTGGTATATTTGTGAACTTAAAATACTAAAAATTGGGTTTTAGTACCAATATTAGGTGGACTATCTGTGGTCTATCCCTAATTTATCTGTAGCTATCCCTAATTTAGTTATCTGCACTAGCCATGCAGATAACTTGAGGCTTGGAGAAATCAGCAAGGGGGGAATTCAAAACAAACGAAACATATATTTTTTTTCAACCCACTGACATTAAAATTTGCCAGAAGTGACAAAACAAAGCTACAACTCAAACACTAAATTCAATATTATCTTCCAACAGCCCTCCTTTGAAAGAAAAACAAGAAACACGTGATGTTGCCTAGAACCAGTAAATTTAATAAATTATTCTCTACAGCAGAACTTTCCAATGTTTTTGCAATCATGAGCTCCTCTCTGTCACTTTTCCAGGTTTTTGTTATCTATATTATATTTACAACATATTTTGAACTCATTATAACAAGGAAAGCAACTTAACTGTCAAGAGATTTACCTGAGTTTCTATTTATTGTAAAAAATGGGAAGCTATTAATATTTTACTACTCATTATAACCCTTGTCTCTTGAAACTCTCCTTCCCTCCTTGATTCCAAAGTGGAACATATTTCACAGTTTGGGAAATCACTACTTATTAAAAACTTAAGTGTGGTGAATGAAGAGAGACTACAATGCAGGTTTTTAAAATCGATTTTAAGAGCTCCACTGGAGTGATTTCTGATAGATTTCTGATTGCTAAAAACAGAGAGAAAAAAAAAGGAACATACTTCTATTTCTGTCTTTCCCGACCACACGGAAGTACAAGTATCGAAGATGGTCTGCAGCTAAATGTTCCGTGATTCTTCCATTCCTGATGTCATCTGTTGACACAGACTTCATTA
This sequence comes from Tachypleus tridentatus, assembly GCF_004210375.1. Taxonomy (NCBI): domain Eukaryota; kingdom Metazoa; phylum Arthropoda; class Merostomata; order Xiphosura; family Limulidae; genus Tachypleus; species Tachypleus tridentatus. Next base: position 23,341,673 of record NC_134833.1, on the reverse strand, counting down.
CCATGTGTAGTCTCAGCAACTATTGAGAAGACAACAGTAAAGATTAAAATGTCTGAAGTATGACCACTTAGATAAGGTCAAATCTGGAAAGGACAGAAAAACGTACAGAAATTTGATTACTGTAAAATATAAAATAACGAGGTTTGAATACAATTTACAATTCCTTTGGTGATATTTACTGATCAAAATTATTAAGACAATTATTTACTAATATAAGGTGGATCAGTGGAAGGTTTGATGGCTTAATCACTAAAATTAGAGATCTGGTCCCTGTTGAGGTTGCAGAAAGATGCCATATTTGGATTAGACCAAAGATAATATACTATAAATACTGAATTTTCTTCTGTAGATCATTACATTATGCAAATTAAGTGTTTGATTTTAATACTGATAAACATTCACATTTCTTCCCATTTATATATTTATGTATATTTTTACATAAGCCTCATAAACAAAAATCTATGAAGCACATGACTAAAATGAGGCATGTTCTTTAAACACTTGTAAGCATTCTAGTGTATATACATATATATAAGCACGATACTGGTATAAATATACGAGGTGGAAACTTAACTAACACAAGTAATACAGACAGGTTAAACAGTAATTAAGACCATAATATGCTTACATTTGTGAGGGCAGTGATGTTCCCTTTTAGAGTCTGGACATTTTCTAACATTCGAATAGCTTTGTTTGTGGGAGCGAACACAGTTTTCTCTTGTCCAGTGATCATTAGTTCAGACCGAAACTCAGGAGAATAGTTAATAAGTTCTGCAAATTCACTGTAAGTATACAAGTTGTATAGTTAACCAGTTACAGAGTTCACTGGAAATATACAGGTAGAATAACCAACCATTTCTGTAAGTTCACTGGCAGAATGAAAGTTGAATAATAGCAAGTTTTACAAGTTCAGAGAAAAGATACGAGTACAATAACTCATTGGAAATATACAAGTTGAAATAATTAATTGCTTATATAAGTTCAGTGTAATAACTAACCATTTCTATAAGTTCATTGGAAAAATGAAAGTAGAATAATTAACAAGTTGTACAAGTTCAAGGAAATATACAATAGAATAACTAACCAGTTATACAAGTGCACTGGAAAAATGCTTTAAAAACGAAAAAATACTTAAAACTATTGCATGTATTTCAAAAGTTGTGATGTATATTAACACAAACATTGTGTTATTTCACAAAATCAAAAATTGTTTCTTTCCAAATACACACTTGTGCAAACTGTAACACAACTAACTGTTATACAAATTCACTAGAAATATAGAAGTGATTAACCAGTTGTACAAGTTCACAAGACACGAACAAATAGTATAACTGAATAGATCTATGGGTTCACTGAAGTACAAAAGTTAATTAACCAGTTCTATAATCTCCTGGAAATAAACAAGTTAAATATATGAGTTGTATAAGTTCTCTAGAAGTATAATCTGTTCTACAAGTTCATGATTGAATTTGCTTAATTATAATTATACCAGTTTTGTACTTAGCCAGGTCTTTATAATTATATATCCTAATTAACTGAGTCATTATAATTGAAATAAATAATTGTATAATAAGTAGGTACTGCAACCTTGTACAATTAATTAATTTTTATCTGTTCATCAAATTAAGCATGGTTAATAATTTAAAAAAATATTTTTAATAGAGATAAAATGTAAAGTACCTAATTCTTTACAGTGGAAATGTTTGAAATAATGAATTAACTTGAAGTATCTCACAATATCTCATTTATAGGACTAATCTCAAAGCCTATAGAAAAATAGAAACATTAGAAAAAAAACAATTTCTTTTTATGTAGGTATTAGCTCTGATATGGGAACTGTTTTATTGAAGCTACATGCTGTAAGAAATAATAAATGTTTAAGTCTTCAATGAGCCAAAAAATCTAGGATTTTATGTTTTATACTGTTAATTAGAAAATGCCTTTATAAAAAACCAATTCCAGTATAATATTGTATGTATTTGAAACAAACACCCTATAAATAATGAACAGAAACTACTAGAGACAATATTTGTTAGCTTTGAAATAAAGCTTTAATAGTTTTAGGTTGTGTACTGTTTTGGGTTTGTGAATAATTTTGAAAACACTGAAAAATGTTCTACTAATGGTTTCAAAACAAGTACATAAAAACTAGTTTAAGAAACGTTGTCACATGCAGTGTTGCAAAAGCTGTGTTCTAATTTAACATAAATATTGTGTTAATGCCCAAAAAACACAAATTGTTTTTTTCCAAATACACACTTGTATAAACTGTAACACAACTCACTGTTTTAGTGATGTGAACTTAAAATATGTTTGTGTTATCTAACAACACAACTGACATGCCCTCCCAAATTCAAAACTGTATTATTTGAAGACACTGTTATGTTGTTAGATTGTATTTTTGTTACATGTTTGAAGACTGTATAAAGTTTAACATAATATTGTTCATCAACTGACACATATGTTCTGTTTTATTAACCCAGGAAGTTGTGTTGTTTTTAATTCCTATTTTATGTTGTAGGCATTCAAACAACAATTGTGTTCATTAGCTGACAAGTGTGTTCTGTTCTGTTAGCCCAGAATGGGAAAGTTAAAGGGGAAAGCCTCTGAACAAATAAACGAATGCTGATTGGTTTTCAAAAACAAGATCATAAATCAACCAAAGAGCTTAAATGATAAATGCTATATCATGCACAGGTACAATGAGGTCCCTGGTGAAAACAAAAGAGTCAAACCTATTTTGAAAATTAATTTACAATAAGATTAACTATGATATCCAAGGAAAGTCTAAATACAAAAACATCTTAACATAATTTTCTTGAAAGGGGGCCAAAGGCTGCCTAGATGAGCCATCTTTTTTAACCATTAACATAACTATACAATAGTGTGTTGTCTGTCAGTCAGTAGACCATAAAAATGACGTCACATATGCCTTGCAATTTGTACTGCCACAATGTTAATAAAACACGAGCATACCACGAATCACAGAAAAAATTATACATTCTGTAGACTACAACACAACATGACATATAAAGTTAAAAAGCAAGAAATAAAAATATTTGTTACTCTTAATTTTGGTTTTATCTAATCTTGAAACAGAACACTTTTAGGAACCACACAGAAGTATGTCTAGTATATTAGTCTACTTACGATAGCCTCCCTTGTTTTTCCTTTTGAATAAAATCCCAGATGGTAATGTTGATAATCATCAGGGGTGCTTCAATAAGATGTACAACACCATTCTTGACCGGAATGTTAGGTCGAACAATCTTCGAGAGGACCACTCCTTTACGGTGCCTGTGGTCACTCTGAAGGGTATTGCTCTGGGCAAACACTTCCATAGGGAATGGAAAAAAAATATATATATATAAAAACTGAGAAAATAATAGTTTGTCTGTTAAGATTATTATATTCTTGGTTAGCAATTGTAAAAATTCGGATTTTATGAGATGATTGAACTTTGACTGAAATGATGTTCTCAATTCCAGTTCATAACATAAGTAAATGTTTCTTTTGACTTAGAGCCTCAAGTAAACCACCATACTGTTAATGGAACAGACAAATAACTGAATAGGTTTACAGTACAAAATATGGCTAATGAACTTGAGTACAAATGTATATTTGTGCCTGACAATTAGGAAGTGCTTTAACTCTAGAAAGAAACGACCTTATAACAACAAACTCATATTTTTGTTTAAGTGGACACTCAACAATTTGATTTACAGCTTTTCCAGGAGTGTTCACCTAAAACACAAATCATAACTGACTTCAAGAGGTCCTAAAAAAAACTGCAAAACGAAACGTTGAGTGTCCAAGTGAAGAAAAATAACAAAGTTAGTATTACAAGGTTATTTATTTATAGTGTTAAAATGTCTCCTATGCACTACCAAAGGTAAATAATGAAGTGCTTTTACATGCTAACAACTTGTTCGATATTTTTGATCACAAAATTGTTAACTTGCTAATCAATATTTATTTTAGATGAATTACTTATTTCCTACTGTAAGTCCAGCTTAAAAAACATAAATGCTCTTGAAACTACTGATGCATCAAAATGTCTTCCTTTTACTTTAATTAAAAAAATAACTTACATATGTATCCATTTCCTAGACTGTTTGTTTGATTAACCAAAGTCAACTCCACTTTCAGCTCTGCTGGATCATAAGAGTATGATGGATAGGGTTCTGATCCCATAGTTCGAGTAAAAAGAACCTCTTTTGGAATGATGTGACCTTTGATTACCTAAATGAGAGATATTATCTTTAATTACAAAGTCGGTGATGAATTGGGGTTTGTTTGTGAGTTAATTAATCTTTTTACTTCTGGAAGATCGTGTCAAATTATAATTATCAAATTGTATAATCAGATGACTACAGGTTATTTTAATCTTTTCCGAACACATCTTTACTAGTATGATGTCATCTGATACATTATAATTTGTTAATTCCAGATAATAACTAAAAGCTACACATGGACTATCTGTACTAGCCGTATCTAATTTTGAAGTGATAGAATAAACTGAAGGCAGATAGTCAACAATTAAATACCCCAATAATCATTAATAATAAACCAATAATTAAACCTATTCCAAACACATTTTTACTAGTATGAGATCATTCGATATATGATAATTTGTTTGTTCCAGGTAATTTCTTAGAGCTACACAAGGACTATTTGTGCTAGTCGTCCCTAATTTTGAAGTGATAGAATAGATGGAGAGCAGGTAGTCAACAGTACCCATTCTGGAGCCAATCTAAACATATAGTGGAATTGGACCATCACTCTTATAATGCACGTACTCACCGTACTGAGTTTGATTCAACTCCAAGGAAGTGTGAGCCGTAAATCCTGTAACTTGCATCCTGATACATTAGCCACTAGGGCACATCTGGCCTCTTAAAACATGAAGTGGAGTGTATAATTCATGTACCTAGTACTGGCTTATAATAATATAAGTACAAAATGTAATAGTCTGCATAAATTATATTTAGAAAAAAGAAGAGAAGTTTAGTAATGGGCTGAACGAAAAATTCACATAAATAGGTATCTATTTATATGTTGTATTTCTTGCAAAGCTACACAACAGCATTTGACACCTTCCATCCTTAATTGTGAAGTGGTAGACTAGAAATAAAATACAGATGGTCAGCACCACCCACTGCCAATTTTTGAGCTACTCTTTGTCAGACAAATAATGGGATTTGACAGTCACTCTTATAATACCACTGGCTACAAACTGGAGAGCGCAATTGTTTTTGGTCAATGACGGGGCACGAACCATAGAACCTCAGCTCGCCAGACCGCTAAATTAAACACTGCGCAGAAAGTGACCCTTAAATAAAAAGTATAAAAACAATAGGAGAACTTTCATTTAGTTTGTGTTTTATAAATCGACGTGATACTTTTTTCCGTGTTTTTTTTTTAATGTATTTCGTTTCGATACAGGCAGGCTTCGTCATATCGACAATGAAAATCAACACAGTTTCGTGAATTCACAAATATATATATACATACGTCACTGACTGTACGATAGTCCTTTCTCACGTGGCAGTATAACTTGGAAACAGATGATTTTTTAAACAGAATTACCAGAGCATGTGTGCTTTCTTTTAGTATCTAACCAACTGTCACGTTTATTTGACACTGCTAGCTAACGTCCAAAGATTCCTGGGTGGAGTAACTTCCTCACTGGCCCGGCACGGCCAGGAGGTTAAGGCATTCGACTCGTAATCCGAGGGTCGTGGGTTCGAATCCCCATCACACCAAACAAGCTCGCCCTTTCATCCGTGGGGCGTTATAACGTTAACGTTCAATTCCACTATTCGTTGGTAAAAGAGTAGCTCAAGAGTTGGCAGTGGCGGCGCCTAGGGGGGCTTGAGCCCCCCAAAATGTGCCAAGTCCCCCTCAGCCCCCCAATATTGTTACCTACATATATTCATAAAATATGGAAAACACAATCGTCGTTATTGCTTAACAATTAACATCAAAGAGACATAGATCTGTAGAACTCAACGTCTTCATTAAGATAGTTAGCCTGATAGTGACCTTACTTTTCCTCAGAGTGTATTAACTTCACATGCGATAATTCGTTTCTGCTATGTAAACTATGTCTTTATGTTATATTTCTTTTGATTTGTAGCTTTACTCTTAATGGTATATTAAATGTTCAATCTAAGCTAATCTTGATTTTCTTTATTATTATGTATTACCTTGGGTGGAATTTAGGTGAGCTTCCTCTTTTACATATACGTATATTTTCATAAACAGATTATTTCTAATTTATAATAATGAATTATTAATCAGGGTATGAGTTTTCAATGAAAACTGCATTGAAAACACAGTTCAAAATTGCACACCTTTCTGAAATGTACCTTGGTATTTACATTATTATAATTTGCCATCTATACTTCATATTGATGGCATTTTGGGAAGCCCCTCCACAGTTTACCTCGGCCCTCCCCCCCAACGAAAATATCATGGCGCCGCCACTGAGAGTTGGCGGTAGGTGCTGATGACTAACTGACTTCACTATAGTCTTACATTAAATTAGGAACGACTAGCGTAGGTAGCCCTTGTGTAGCTGTTCGCGAAATTCTGAAACAGAAAATTTTCTCACCTTGCTGTCGACGTCCAGCAATGCGTTTATGTTCTGTTCGTTTCCTTCCCCAACAGGTAAAAAGTAGGTGTGGTTTCCAACACGAGTGAACAATTCGACAACATTTTCAGATCGAACACGTGATGCAAAAGCTCTAAAGAAAATTTGCATAAGACGAATTTAAAAAAGGAACTTTATAGTCGAAATAGAAGTTTTGTTATATTAAAGAAATTATCTCTTTCTCTTTTATTTGAAAAATAAATTTATATATAAATATATAGGGTCAAAATACACGAATCGTAAATACAAGTTGCTTTTGCTTCGAGAAATATTTAAGTAGCAACTGTCTAAATTTTAGGCGCGGCATAATGGCTCATAGAATGCCTCTGAGTTTTTCAAGCACAGAGTTTTGGCTCATAGCTTTGCCATCAATTGACCAATTTAAGATCTTATTAGAAATTTTGAGCTCAGGAAATCAAACCTTTTAGATTTCTGTACGTGAACACGCCCAAATCTCAGAGTTTAATTTATTCTAACTCTGTCTAAAATAATTTCAATTTGAATTATTCTGATGAGTAAAGATTCTGATCTGACGGCAAAGATTCTGTTGAGTAATAAAATAGAATCGGATATTCGTGCGCTTCACGCTTGGTATTGTTGGCGCACAAAAATATAGCTTATAAAAACTAAAAAGACAAAAAATCTCGTAGATGAATTTACTCTAACCTTCTCTAAAATAATGTTAAGTGTCGCGGGTATTGAGGATTCCATCTAATTTTTTTCTGGACTTCAGGCAGGTAGTATAAATGTCAAGAAAATCCAAAATCCTTTTTCCATAACACATTTTATTTTAGACCCGCCTGGCCAGGGGGTTAAGGCACTCGACTCGTAATCTGAGAGTCCCGGGTACGAATCCCTGCCACACTAAAACATGTTCGCACTTTCAACCGTGGGGCGTTATAATGTGAAGGTCAATTCCATTATTCGTTGGTAAAAGAGTAACCCAAGAGTTGGCGGTGGGTGATGATGACTAGCAGCCTTTCCTCTAGTCTTACAGTGCTAATTAAGGGACGGCTAGCGCAGGTAGCCGTCGAACAGCTTTGCGCGAAATTCAAAACAAACCAAACTAAACCATTTTATTTTTAAATAACTTTTTCTGCATTATCTAAAAGAGAGGGTAAAAATAGCTTTATAATGACTGTTCGTATCCGTGAATTCATTAACTTCATTAATCGATTTCCCGTTTCTTGTTCTGAGCTGTGTTTGGTTTTAACAACAGGTAGCACTGCCTTTACATATCTTTAATATCTCGAAATGAACAAAACTACTAAGGCACAGCAGGTAATAATAGCACGTGCCCGTATGGTTCACTGGTAAGAAAACGGCGAAGGGAAGTATAAGAACAAATTTATGTGATGTGTATTTCTTCACGGATAAAAGGAATACAAGATATTACCAAGTGTAAAATCGTCAAAGTTACAACTTTAAAAGTAGCGAGCGGCAATCGTTGAAAATCGAGTATAATTCGAAATTTTCGCTAGCACTTTTTTAATAAATAAAGTTTCGTAATACACAGAAGGAGTTCAATACTAAAAAAAAAACGGTCTTTGTCCGATGTTCCTATAAGTTACAGCTTATACAGCAAGATTTGTTTTTTTTAGAACAGGTACGACATTTCGATCACGCAAGTCGATGTCTTTTTTTGTTTTCTTTGTAGTTAAATACAAAGCATTACAACTCCGCAAACTTACGGCTGTGACGCTCGGGGTGGGGTGTAATCTATACCTCACATACATCTTGGATATTTTTCTGTACACCGGTTAATCTGTTTATACAGCCAAGTATGTACAGGTACGTTATAAAACTTCTAAATCCAGTAGAGAATTTTATAATTCTATTATATTTGTCCTGAGTGTAGATTACTTGTGTTTTGAATTTCGGGCAAAGCTACTCGAGGGCTATCTGCGCTCGCCGTCCCGATTTGAGTAGTGTAAGACTAGAGGGAAAGCAGCTAGTTATCACCACCCGCCGCCAACTCTTGAGATACTCTTTTACCAACATATAGTGGAATTGACCGTCACAATATAACGCCCCCACGGCTAAAAGGCCGAGCATGTTTAGTGCGACGGGGTTTCGAACCCGCAACCCTCAGATTACGAATCGAACGCCTTAACCCACCTGGCCATGCCGGGCCTCTGAGTGTAGCAGTACAATTTAAATGTTTATCACTGAATTTTGTATATGACAGAATTAACACTAGTTTTTAAATAACCACTAAGAATTACGGCAGCTTAATTGCAGTGGCCACCGAGAGGAATCGAACACATGACTTTAATGTTATAATTCCATAGACGTACCGCTGTCCCACGGGGTAAAGAATAGTAACAGATCTTATCTGGTAACTAGATGTTTTTCTTTTACTTCAAACACTGTAGACCTTAGTACAAAAACTGTAGACCTTAGTACATAAATTCCTAACAAAATATTTTAAAATTTTCTAATACATAATATAATATTAATTTTTTGTGCGAAACCGGAGGTCTAAAAGAGTACAAATATATTTTTACAAAAACATTCACATCTTAGTACATTATCACACAAAAATGTGTTTTAAACATTTCAGTTCAACCTTTTAACACTTTAATTTGAAACAAGCGTGACATTTGTAAACGAACAGAAACCTATACTAACCCTAAGTTTTCTCGAAGGTTATATATGCTCGGTTGAGTGAGAAATTCCCAGGCGTTCGGTGGTAATTGGGTGTTAGAGCTATAGAGATCTAATACCTCATCGATGATGTACAGCTTTTGTTTTCCATCGTTCACGAGATACTCACGTTCCTCGACTACTTTAGCGTTGTTGACAAAATAATCCTGGGGAAAAAATGTAATCAAATACATAAATGACAAACATATATGTTAAAATATCCGGCTCGCCATTCACTCTCTTATCTTTTCACACTTTTATATCTGTCTATCAAAGGAATAGCATATGACCTTGAGACCCTTACAGTTCTCGGACAATTCAACGTTAGAAATATAATTCACTTTAAAGAACGCGAGAACAAAGATGGCGGTAGAGCATGGAATTGATACGTATTGAAATAACATATAGGAAGTTCTCTTGTGTCTTGGGAAGCACAGTATCTCCTCATATTATTGGCAGGGAAGCACAGTATCTCCTTATATTATTGGCAGGGAAGCACAGTACCTTTGTATATTATTGGTAGGGAACCATGGTACTTTCATATACCATTGCCAGGGAAACACAGTACCTTAATATACTATTAAACGGGCTAAACATGTCAAGAAGGATTTAGAAAGAAATTATCTTACGCTTTTAAAAATAAATTTAAAAATATCTGTGCGGTTATTTATGTGCTTATCAGAATATACTGCATGTCATTATATATAACAAAATGAAAACTGAAACCAGAGGGAGGAAAATCTAATAAAACTATGGTTTTCGTTAACAGCTAACGTCAAAAGTAGAATGGAACAGTGGTCAACCAATCATACTACAGCTCAGAATGGTCTGCATGCGTTTTACCAACCACATGGAATTGAATCTGCGCCCAAAGATTTCAGTGAACCACATAAACTTACCACCGATCTACAAGGTGATGAGTAATAAGAGAACAGTGTGTTTGTTTCAGAATTTAACGCAAAGTTTCACCAAGGTTGTAAACACATAGCAGTCATTAATTTAAACTAAGAAGAGGGAAAGTGATTGCACCCACTAGAACCTTTAGTGCTATTCCTTCTTATAACGTATTCTATAAAGTGCAATGCATTGACTGTATGAATGTACTAATTTCTAAGCCTTGTACAGCCTAAAAAAGAATTATTTGTTTGAAGTTAAGCACAAAGCTACACAATGGGCTATCTATGCTCTGCCCACCACGGATATCAAAACTCGGTTTATAGGAATGTAAGTCTGTAGACATGCTGCTGTGCCATTGAGGGAGTGGGGTTCAAAAGAAAATTGGACTTCTATTTTTTCCTACTATTGTTTGTTTATTTTGTTGTTATGCACAAAGCCACACGATGTGGTATCTGTGTTCTGCTCACCTTGGGTATCAAAACCCAGTTTCTAGCAGTGCAGGTCCGCAGAAATACCACTGGGGAGCAATCTATTGTCAAGCTCATAAGGATCAGATGAGGCAATCAAAAAAATAATGTGAAATCTTTTATACATGACGAGTCTAAGTTTTTTTTTCTTTAGCTTACCTTACAATTAAATCAAAAATTTCAAAGCTGACAATGAAGTTGTGAAACTTACTTTTTCGCCCGTTTGTTTATTCTCTTTGGTCGTCAAGTACAAAGGAGCGTTTACTTGACTGTAGGAGTTGACGACGTCCGGAAATAAGTTTTTTGTGACGACAAAATTAACTGAAATGAAAGGAGAAAACAAAAAGAAATTACTGAATGAACACGACAACAAGTTGGTCGTGCGAACACAAAACCATCCTGTCTACATATCTATCAAAGAACATTCATAATACTTCACCTGTTTTTATAGGCTGAATATCTTTCGTGAGATTTGAATGAGCGCAAAGCTGCTCGGTGAACTACGTATGCTATGACTACCGCGAAGATCGAACCCCAAATTTTGCGTCATACGCCCTCAGGTTTTGTAAGTCTAATTTTTTTGCTTTTTTTAATGAATGGATTATATGCGTGTGCTACGTTGTTCTGACAGTTTTACCTGACACAAAGGTTTAGAAAACTACTGATCTTCGTTCAAAGTATATTATGTACAACATTTAAAAAGTTAGGCCTAAGATGAAACTTAGATCTCAGTATTAATCCAGGAATACCAAAGCAAAATAATTTCGGTTTATGTGTGTGTAATGGAAGGAAGGAGTTAGAATCTTACATCACTCGACCTACGTAACATCCCTTGGCGCAGTCTATTTTCAACAATACCTATTTTCTATTTTCACCCTGCCTCTTCTTATCCGGTGTAGGGATGCCACTTTTAACTACCCGTCGATTATCTTAAAAGATATTTCTTGACTAAATAAAACCAACGGTGAAAGCATAAAAATAAATTATATTTGATATTTAAACGTGCTAAAATATAAAGAGTTTTTATACGAATAGTTCAACGTTTTCATTGTAATTCAGAGTAAATTCTTTTATCTTGTTTTAATTTTTCAACATTATTACGTTTCCTTCCAACAAGTTCGGTCGTACTGAGATTAAGGACTTGGTTTTAGCGTTTTAATTAAAACCCATCTTTAAAAGTTAATAAGTCGTATAAATTAAAATGGTAAATGCAAAATGAAAGAAAAGAATTAAAGATATTTATATGTAAACAAGTAACAAAGATTATACTTTAGTTGAATGTGTATTTCATGTCAAACCTGGTAAAGTTATTTGTAGCTATCATCAAGGATGAATTTAGGTCCAGATGGAGACTGGAGCAGAAGAACAGCATCCCTCTCCTAATAAATTTAAGTGTATATATTGTATAAAACTTTCAAATTTTCTTTTCGTTGGGAGGCCCTCAAGTGGTCAGTGTTCCTTCTGTCCCGTCCCACAGGGTAAGCAGCCAGTTAGCAGCACCATACCTCCCGCAGTATACGCTTAGGGATCGATTGTTACATCTACAATGCACCCAACCACCCACAACTTGTATTACAGGAAATGTTGTGGTATCAAAGGGACTATAGCTCAAAGCTATACCCCGAAGTCAACCCGTGCCCTCGTTAAAAAAAAAACACAATGAAATCCGTGTCATTGAACACATTAGTAACAGCAATAAAAGGTATTGTCCGAGGTCAAAAAAGGAGAAACTCGCCCAACTTCTACAATGAAACGTTTGTTAATGGTGCAGAAATAAAAATTTAATAATGTTTTCGCTACATATTGGAAATATTTTATCTATTCTTAACTTGTTTGTCCATATTTTGTGTATTCTCGACTTGGTAGTTTATATTTTATCTATTTTCGGTGTGTTTGTCCAGGTGGCCAATCAACCTCTTTTCTTACCGACATAGAAGGTGGCTAGCCTGTTTTGTTCTTCATCAGTAAACTGCCGGGATCTCTCGAACACCTGGTTTGTCGGAGCAAATACTGTGACCTTTCGTTTCTTAAGTAACACCTGGATGACCTCATCTTTTTTCACAAGATCCAGAAACTGGAAAACAAATTTTAAGTTTCAATTTCTCGTGAACGAAAACTGTGATCGAACAAAATATTTTAACAAAGCAATAACTAATACAATATCAATAATACAACATAAACACACTGCCCTTGATCAAAGATAATAATATTACAAATTGATTATGATAATAATATTACAAATTAATTATGATAATAATATTACAAATTATTTATGATGAAACATTTATCATGAAATAATCTAAAGCTAATTTTTGGTAAATACATAATTTGTTGTTTTTAGCACAAAGCTAGTCAATGAGGTATCTGCGCTATGTCCACCTCTGGGAATCAAACCCTGGATTTTAACGTTTTAAGTACATAAACTTATTGCTGCCCTGTCTGGTTACGTATAATTTCCATATATGAGTATTCGAAGCACCACCATGTTCGAAATACCATATCTTTTTATTTATATGTTTGGTTTCGATAGATAGATGGCGTAAACGGTTCTTCACTTATTGCCAGATGAAGAGAAGACAATTAAAGTTTTGCACTGTTTAATATTAGTTTGAGACCTTAACCGCGGGGACCACGCCATTATATATCTATATACTGTATCTATTTAAATAAGACGAAAAAAATTCATGGTTTGAATCTCAGCTTTATCTGAAAACTGTGCTAAGCTCACAAGACTTTCAAAAATGTGGGCTTGGCTATAACTGAACCTCTTTCGCTATGCTAAACACCAAGAGTTTTCGTTGTTTTAGGCCCAGTTATATCTGAAAACTATATCACACACACATACAATATTGCTGACTATCGAAGATTTATCTTGTTTAGGTTTTGCACAAAGTTGTACGAAAACTATCTGCGTTGGTTGTCCCTAATTTAGGAATGATAGCTTAGAGGAAAGGCAGCTAGTCAACATCCCGTATCTTCAACTCTTGGACTACTATTTTAATAACCTTTCTCAGCCTAAAAGGGCGGGCATGATTCAAACCTAAGACCCTGAGATTGCGAGTCGAGCGCCCCTAACTGCAAGCTGACAGACTAGACAGCAGGATTATTCTTATATGAATGAATAGTTGGATTTTACTGTCTCTTATAATACAAACACAACTAAAGAGAATTTTACTGTCTCTTATAATACACACACAAAGAAAGAGGATTTCACTGTCTCTTATAATACAAACACAACTAAAGAGAATTTTACTGTCTCTTATAGTACACACACAAAGAAAGAGGATTTCACTGTCTCTTATAATACACACACAACCAAAGAGGATTTCACTATCTCATAATACACACACAAACAAAGAGGATTTCACTATCTCATAATACACACACACACCCAAAGAGGATTTCACTGTCTCTTATAATACACACACAACCAAAGAGCGGAGGGAATTTTTGTAATAACGGATCACGAGCCACGAACCGTCGGATACACAACCCGAGAAGGCCCAATCCGGCCACACCCGAACCAGACCTTCGGATAACAACAACACCCCGACCCAGAGAGTACTTACAGAAATTCGCTATACCACCTTTTTTTATAATATCTTTTTAGATTTCACAAAGCTATAGTGAATTATCAATATTTAATTTGGGTTGGATCGTTTTATTTTAACACTAGTTCAGAACGAAAATTTTAAGGTTGTACAAGTTTTCTACTTGTTATTGGATAATCGAGTTTCTTTTTCTGTTGTTAACCTGTTTTATCTTGATTCTACGTGCTTTTGAATGTCACAAGAGACTTGTACGTTTCTACCAAAGTACCTTCCTTTTCTTACTTCAATAAAATATGTACGTTATCAGTTGTTATAAACATGTTTCCGTTATTACCGAGTATTACTGAGTAAACGTCCGTCTTCTACTCAGCTCAGGTGAAAATATAAAGTCAGACTGATACTGATTTAAATCAACTTCCTCGGTATTCTTCCCTAAGTAAGCTATTCAAGTATTCTTCCCAAAAGTAACCTTCTCTAGTATTCTTCCCTAAGTAACCTTCTCCAGGATTCTTCCCTAAGTAACCTTCTCTAGGATTCTTCCCAGTAACCTCCTCCAGTAATCTTCCCAAGTAAGCTACACCAATACTCTTCCCTCACTAAATATCTTCAGTATTCTTCCCTAAGTAACCTCCTCCAGTATTCTTTCAAAGTAAGCTACTCTAGTACTCGTCCCTTAATAAATTTCTTCAGTATTCTTTCTTAAGTAACCTCCTCCAGTACTCTTCCCTAAGTGATCTCCTCCAGTACTCTTCCCTAAGTGATCTCCTCCAGTACTTTTCCCTAAATAACCTCCTCCAGTACTCTTCCCTAAGTAACCTCCTCCAGTACTCTTCCCTAAGTAACCTCCTCCAGTATTCTTCCCTAAGTGACCTCCTCCAGTACTCTTCCCTAAGTAACCTCCACCAGTATTCTTCCAAAGTAAGCTACTACAGTACTCTTCCCTTAATAAATTTCTTCAGTATTCTTACAAAGTAACCTCCTCCAGTATTCTTCCCTAAGTAACCTCCACCAGTATTCTTCCAAAGTAAGCTACTCCAGTATTCTTACCTAACTGACCTCCTTCAGTACTCTTCCCTAAGTAACCTCCACCAGTATTTTTCCAAAGTAAGCTACTCCAGTACTCTTCCCTAAGTAACCTCCATCAGTATTCTTCCAAAGTAAGCTACTCCAGTATTCTTACCTTACTAAATTTGTTCAATATTCTTTCTTAAGTAAGCTTAGATTTTATGTTCTACCTGACGATCTCTGATTCTTTGGTGTTTTATTATTATTATTATTATATTAAAGTCTTAGATTAAACATTTCTCATTTTTGATATATAAACCTACTTCCCCCAGTGGCTCAGCAATATATTTGAAGGTTACTAACGCTACAAATCGAGCTTCAATACCCGTAGTGGCCATAACCCCGATAGTCTGTTGTTTTGGTCTGGAATTAACAGCAAACGACCAATAACAAGTATTTAATCTTGATTTAATTTATTTAAATTATTCTGAAGCTGACTTATAAGTAATTATGAAGAATGATCTTGTTTATGGGTAAGTTATTACTTCGGTCTGACTGCCACAGACATGATTTATAATACAATTTACGTTAACTGGTATAAAATCTTTAAACGCTACCGGCGAAAATGTTTTCGTTTAAAACCGATATAATTTGAATTTGTCGACACTTAACAAAACTGCTAAACAAGATGGTTGTGTTATTTACATCTCAGAATGGCTGGTATTGGTATTATAATTTTTACTGATAAGCAGAGAACAATGTTTCGACCTTCCCAGGTCATCTTCAGGTAAACGATGAGAGTTTGCAACTGACCGTTGCCTGTCACATTTCTTAGAGACGAGAGTATAAACGGATACGGGACTGTAGGGGGCGATGCAGTTGGATTTTGTTTGTTTGTTTGGGAATTTCGCACAAAGCTACTCGAGGGCTTCTGTGCTAGCCGTCTAATTTAGCAGTGTAAGACTAGAGGGAAGGCAGCTAGTCATCACCACCCACCGCCAACTCTTGGGCTACTCTTTTACCAACGAATAGTGGGATTGACCGTCACATATACACCCCACGGCTGGGAGGGCAGAGCATGTTTAGCGCGACGCGGGCGCGAACCCGCGACCCTCGGATTACGAGTCGCACGCCTTACGCGCTAGGCCATGCCGGGCCCTTGCAGTTGGATGTTAGGTTATTAATTAGTATACAGTATAAAGGTTTTATATATCATATATTACAATATAAACAAACGTAAAATCAAAGAAGCCCTACTTACACAGCAACTAAAATTAAACCAATACAAAGGAACACCTTTATATCTCTGCTTTAAACATGTTAATACTCATTCCAGCCGTCCTGAGATACATTTTTTATTTCGAGCGGATATAATATTTATAGTGTGGTCGAAG
>NC_134833.1:22958979-23020863 GCF_004210375.1 Tachypleus tridentatus | reverse complement strand
CGTGATTACAGCAGGTTTACACGTTCCCACGACTTGAATAGAAACTCAAAAATTGAATAATCGTATACATATCTATCAATATTAATTATAATACAGTGAAACTATGAATGTGTCACAGTAACAAACGGTCTGAGGTCACATAAACAACTCTTGTCTTTCAGTAGCTATGAATATTGCGCCACTAGGACCGAGACGGTAATAAATAATTCATTTAGAAAATATAAGACCTTTTTTGATTATTACGCACTTAAAGTTCCTAAACTTGATTGTTATAACCGTTCTATTGCACTTGGCTCTCGATTTTCTTTATTTTCATGTTAAAAGTCATTGCAAGTGTTAGAAGTCTGCTATAATTAAGGCTTTAATCTCTCTTTATAAAGGCCCGGCATGGCCAGGTGGTTAAGGCGTTCGACTCAGAATCTGAGGGTCGCGGGTTCGAATCACTCTCGCACCAACCATGCTCGCCCTTTCATCCGCGGGAGCGTTATATGTTACGGTCAATCTCGCTATTCGTTGGTAAAAGAGTAACCCAAGAGTTGTCGGTGGGTGGTGATAACTAGCTGCCTTCCCTCTAGTCTTACACTACTAAATTAGGGACGGCTAGCGCAGATAGTCCTCGTGTAGGTTTGCGCGAAATTAAAAAAATCAAACAATATCTTTATAAAGGTCATTACAGTGCGACGCTGCCCTTGGAACTACTTTTTCCACCATTTATTGTACTTGATTTGATGGCCGTAAGACCATGGTTCCGTAACTACAGCTAAAGGTTACAGCTTCCATTGTAACACGTTTTTGTGAAGAAAGAATGGTCAAGTTAATCGTAGACAACGTGCCTTGACAAGTTCTTCCATTCGCTTCCAAGATCTCTTTATAATTAGACCGAAAGTTAATCTTCTCATGAAAACAGCTTCGAGGTATGGCTAGAAGCTGGTAAACGTTCAGCATGTGCATTGTTATCTCTTTCATATTATTGTTCATTACTAGGAGATAATGACCAGTTTTGTCTCGAAAGCTTTTGGGGTTTGTTGTCCTCATTAATTTATATGTTGAATTTTTAAGGATGTTTGTTCGAACGTATATTATTGAAATAGACACACAAGCGTGCTCAGATCTCCGATTTACACTCTGATTGTGTCAGTTTCCACCGTCTGAAATTACAGGTTTCTGAATATAGCTACTGACGGCTGAAAATTCTAATTTTTACTTTCAATGTTTTATCTCCATATTTCTCGAAACGTAAGAAAAAGGACATTGCCAAAAAATGTGTTAGTGCACCGTACAATATAAATAAGAAACGCTCACAACATAAGCAAGGACCATTCACAAAATACACCTCATTATATAAGTAAGGACTCCTTACGGTATAATGAAGGGCTTTGTATGGTATAAGCAATTACCTATCATACTATTAGAAATCCCCCTCTACCTATCATACTATTAGAAATCCCCCCCATGTGAGAAAGAACTCGTTGTCGTATAGCATAAGACCGTTATTATTACAAGTAAGAACTGTATATGTAAGCACTCTTTGTAGTACAAGTGAGAACTGTATATGTAAGCACTCTTTGTAGTACAAGTGAGGACTGTATATGTAAGCACTCTTTGTAGTACAAGTGAGGACTGTATACGTAAGCACTCTTTGTAGTACAAGTGAGGGACTGTATATGTAAGCACTCCTTGTAGTACAAGTAAGGACTCCTTACGGTGTAAGTAAAGAAACCACGTAGCGTAAAAGCCCCCTCGAGGTAAGAGCCACAAATGTGTGAGTAAGGTTCTCTGAGGGAGTAAATAAAGAACCCTGGTAGAACCCTTGTGCTTCCAAAGTCATAACGTTGTGTACTACCAAGTCATGTTAAAGGTTATCACAGAGAATTCTTACTGAATGTACAGATAAACGAAATACTAGCTTAATGGACAGAAATCTTATTAAAATGTTCATAAGAAATTCATAAAGAAAAATCATTATGCGTTCTTTAAAAAACTACTGATTTTTCGACCTACATTTAATGTTAACCAAGTAGAAATCAATATAACATGTGCCTCCAATCTATCAAACATGGCGGTATATCTTGTTGTTTGTTATCAAATAAAAGCTACACAAAGGGCTATCTGTGCCACTGGAGGGGGAAGCAGTATTTTGTCAAAAATAGTATAATATGCTAAACTTGGTCCACAGGAAGTACAATTACATTTTTTTTCAGCCTTTTTTTTCTTTCTTCTTTAATACTAGCTTTCTCTGAATGCCAGGTAGTAAATGTGTACAAGAAAACAGGAGTTGACGGCGCGTGCAAACATGTTTGTGAAATAACGAGAACCGAGATAGCTGCTGGCGTCTTGGTATTGATGTGGTCACAATACGGCGGACTGGGAATTACAGCTATAAGGATGAAACGTGTAAACAAACAAACGTGTAGATGTGCATTTGCACATACAAACGTTTCAATCAATTCTTTAAAGGAAACACTATCATGGAACGCTCGTCAATAAGAAATTGTACTAGGATGCAGATTTGAATTAGTTACAAAATTAAATTATGGATTTGTGAACTAATTTTCATGGGCCCGGCGTGGCCAGGGGGGTTAAGGCGTTCGACTGGTAATCTGAGGGTCGCAGGTTCGAACCCCGGTCGCACCAAACATGCTCGCCCTTTCAGCCGTGGGGGCGTTATACGTGACGGTCAATCCCAGTATTCGTTGGTAAAAGAGTAGCCTAAGAGTTGGCGGTGGGTGGTGATGACTAGCTGCCTTCCCTCTATTCTTACACTGTTAAATTAGGGACGGCTAGCACAGATAACCCTCGAGTAGCTTTGCGCGAAATTCAAAAACAAACAAACTAATTTTCATCGTGATTCGTGAATCAATAGTAGAAATTCACAAGTGAAACAAACACAGCTTAAAGTATGTATACCGTATGACGAAGTCATTGTTAAGCCTAATATTCACTTGAGCAGCGTAGTTGCAGGAGCCACTCTTGTTCTGCTATTCTTTAAATCTATGATCGAGCTTCATTCACGCTCATTTCACCTGGGAACCAAAAATATTTTTAATTTACGGTGCAACATAACAGTATGAAAGGGAGGATATTTTTAAACGTGGCGTTAAATCACTCTAACGTGTTTATGTATCGTAAAAAACAAAAATGTTATGCATTAGAGCAGTATCTAAAGGTTTTCTCAGCAATATGAGGCTAAGAAGGAAAAACCTATCTAATAAAACATCGTTTCACAGCGTAACACGTGTTTGCAAGTTGGCCCCCATATTCAATAACTTCTGGAAACCAACAATGCATTCTATGCTTCGGTTCCTTCAAACTTCAGAAAGATGTTACAATGGTGTTGACCGTCAGAATATCAGTAATCAATATAGCAGGTCCAATCTATTTACCATTTTCTTTATGGATTTAATGTTTCGAGGATACAGACACTATTGATTTACAGTCTCACCTGTGGCAAAGTTTAATAAAACAATGACGACAGGTTTTGGGACTACCATCTGCAGACTAAGCCTAGTCCTAGCTTAATGGTAACCTTGATATATTTAATAACTACTTGTTTGTTACTTTCTTATGTTTTAAATCTTCATTGGCGTTAATATTATACGGTCCTGTAGTTAAAACAAATAGGTAGCGATACGAATTAGACAGCTCGAATTTTCTAAGCAATCTTTCAACACATTATTCAATAAAATTGCGTGAGCAATAATACCCTAAAACACCTCTAGAGGGCATCGATGTTTAAAAAAATGAAAAATTATAATTATTTGGATTAATAATGCTTGAATAATAGTCCATAACACCTTAAATGGCTTATTTTCAAAAACTCAGACATGTCTGTTGTGATTATTTAGGATACATTTATAGCTTTAAACTCCAATAAAACTACACTAAAAACATATGATTTAATAACCAGTAACATGGACAAAATACTGGCTTTGTCTACTATTCTTTCTTTTTATTTCATCATCTGTTTAGCGTATAAGGTACTAAAGTCTGAAGTTAAGCATGAACAAAGTTGAGAATTTCACAGTGAATGTAGCTATGATATTTCTATTTAAGCCAATAATTACCATTAAACTTTTTAAAATAAATGTTTGTAAACTACATGTAGGCCCGGCATGGCCAAGCGTGTTAAGGCGTGCGACTCGTAATCTGAGGGTCGCGCGTTCGCATCCCCGTCGCGACAAACATGCTCGCCCTTTCAGCCGTGGGGGAGTGACGGTCAATCCCACTATTCGTTGGTAAAAGAGTAGCCCAAGAGTTGGCGGTGGGTGGTGATGACTAGCTGCCTTCCCTCTAGTTTTACACTACTAAATTAGGAACGGCTAGCACAGATAGCCTTCGAGTAGCTTTGTGAGAAATTCAAACAAACTACATGTATAACCAACTTGCTCCTAGGTTCATGATTAAAGACCATCGTTTAACATATCAAAAAAAAATAAACAACCAACATTACTAAAAATATTATAGTAAATTCTACTAATTACTTAGTACAGCGGTATGTCTACGGATTTACAACGCTAAAATCAGTGGTTCGATTCCCCTCGGTGGGCTCAGCAGATCGCCCGATGTGGCTTTGCTATAAGAAAACACACACTAATTACTTTAGGAACTTATTATAACTTATCTGGATCTAGGGGAAGGGAGAATCAAGAGCTATGTGAACCTCTTCCTTTGTGACTACTTTATCGGGATCTAGATTTTTTTTTCGGAATCTGGGAGGATCAGGTTTAATATTTCACCTCTTTTTCTATTTTAGTTTTTGCTTCGCTGAACTTTGTGCGAAGCCATTCGAAGGATGGCTACACCATCCTTCCCGAATTTTGAAAGAGAAATGCAACTAGTTGATATGACTCGCTGCCAAACTTTGGGCTACTCATTACCAACGAACAGTAGACTTAGCCACCACAACTTACATATACGTCATGAAGAGTTTGGATCCCACGACTAGCATATTGCGAGTAGAGCACGCTAATAACCAGACCATGCTAAGCCTATTTAATTTTCATAAAAAATGAGATACGAGTATGTATTGACCCTCACTGAGCGTCACGGAATGGATATGTTAAAAATAAATGACGTTTATTGCAAGCATTATCTAGGTCTACAAATATAAAACTTAATAAATTTGTATAAATATAAATATAAAGATAGACCAACTTGTAAAAGCTTTGTTAACCACTAAGTACATTACGAAAGAGAAACCAGAAAGATTTAAGTTGATATTGGTTAACCCTATATACCAAGTATAAAACACTTATATAACAGACGCACTTGTTTTGTAGAAATCGCTCTTGGATAAAGCAGCTTCTACGATGGTAACATTTAAATAAAATGCATCATACTGAAAACATGAACATGTTTTGGGTTATTAATTCATTGCTTTAGCCTGCAGAAAAATAATTTCTGAGATAAACCGTTTGGTTTAAATTTCGCGCAAAGCTACTCGAGAACTATCTGCGCTAGCTGTCCCTAATTTTGCAGTGTAAGACTAGAAGGAAGACAGCTATTCATCACTACCCACTGCCAACTCGTGAGCTACTCTTTTACCGACGAAAAGTAGAATTGACCGCGCCATTATAACGCTCCCCGCTGCTGAAAGGGCAATCATGTTTGGTGTAACGGGGATTCGAACTCGCGACACTAGATTCCGAGCCGAGCGCCTTAACCACTTGGCCATGCCGAACCGAGAGATAAGCCGTTAATATTAAAAGTGTCGCTGTTGATAAAAATATACTATAATCCACATGAAAAGAATCCCTCATATAAATTGTTAGCTTCAATTGTTTTCCAAATGTTGAAACCTCACAAGCTGTGATTCAAACTGAGCGACTCAAAAATAATGATAATTATACGAAATTATTAATTTAACCCAAATTTGACGAACAAAATTATGACATAATAATCAATCCTGCCAGTTATTAAATACTATTTAATGCCAAAATTAGCGATGTGTTTAATAAGACATTATGTTTTATGCAACTATTCCGAACCTTTTATATTATTTATTTACAACTATGTAATATAATAACAGTCATTTAAAATATTGACGGAATTTGCTTTTTATTAAGTTTATAACCCCAATGAGTATTGAAATTTTTTACAATAAAATAAACAACGTTTGCACTGTTGAAAGAAGACTTGATCAAGTTTATTGAAACGCCACCTGTGATCAAGATTCAACCGGTGGATGAATCTTTCCTAGGATACTTTTTTCTCTCTCTGTCATGGCCGCAATGTTAGCACTACCACTTTCAAAAAACGACGTATTTTCTATTATTTTTGCAACATATTTTAAAATCGTCTCCCTAAAAAAAACAAGAGATGAAGATTTCAACACGAACCGTTTAGGCTAAAAGGCCATTAACCCCCACTCTTTCAAGGAATATGTCTGATTCTTTGAATCAAACAACGGAACTGAGTGTCACTACTATAACACACCTACAGCTTAAAGTGTAAAGATGTTTAAAGTACTGAGTCCTAAACGTTCTATCCGCAGCCCAACACGCTTGCCCTAATACGCCATTATATTTATAATAAGAACGCATCTGTATCTATAATAGCGCATTTACCCTTAGATCACTGAGTGAAAGTAGTTCTGTTAAGATACTGTGGGACCAGAATGTCGCATTGATCAGTCCAAGCCTGGTTCTTGAAATCTCTAACGTACTATAGTTTTTGTCAAAACCTTCCTCAAGTACTGTTGTAAAGTAAAGAGCTCAGGATTGTGTTCTAGTGAGTGTTGTCATGAGAACGAGGTATGAAATATTTGTGTGTGACGTCATCATTTTGGCTTTGCTTTCGAGAATCGTGGAAGTTCAAGTACAGGTTATCTCTAAACCTTAGATTGTTTGTTTGTTTGTTTGATTCGAATTTCGCACAAAGTTACACGAGGGCTATCTGCGCTTGCCCCCTCCTAATTTAGCAGTGTAAGACTAGATGGAAGGCAGCTAGTCGTTGCTATCCATCCCCAACCAATTCTTGGGCTACTCTTTTACCAAATAAAAGTGGAATTGACAATCACATATAACGCCTATAAGGCTGAAAGAGCAAATTTGTTTGGAGGGGATTCGAACTCTCGACCCTCAGATTGCGAGCCGATCACTCTGACCACTTGGCCATGCCCTGCCTCTAAGCCTAAGAGATGAACAAGAGCCGGCTGATGCATCCTGAAGCACAACACATGTTTCTATAAGGTTGATAAAGAGGCCAGTCAGGGGTGGTAGTGCTCGACTAGAACAATACTAATGGATGCAGTTATCTAAATAGTTTTTAAAGTGGGTGCCAGAGAAACATGAATAATAATGTACAGAGTAGACTGTGAACATCTGTAACATTAATAATAATGTATAGCGTAGAGTATGAACACCCGTAACATAAAAAATGATGTACAGCGTAGACTACGGACATCTGTAGCATGAATATTGATATACAGCGTACATTATAAACACCTCTATTTATGAATGACTACCACAAACTGTCCTTTCCTGTTCTTTACGTGTAGTGGGTGAGTTAATCGTATTGTTTCTGTGGTAGTTGTATCCGTAAATTATTACTTTATAAAGAAGATAATCTTATTCAATTCAAATGTTTCCTTTCACCTTAAAAAGCTTGTTCAATATGTGCCACGTTAGATCGTCAAGTGTTCATCAGACACCAGTGGACAAAGAGAGCACGGTTGTTATCTTCTAGCAATGTCTGTAATAACTCTCAGAATTACACTGTTCACTTTGACTACTCGTCAGATTTTTATTGTTGTCCTCCTTTAGTAGATTCATGGCAACTTACACTTTAGTATTTGTTTCAAACTTATATGACCGTTATAATGTGACGCTCAATCCCACTATTCGATGCTAAAAGAGTAACCCAAGAGTTGGAGGTGGGTGGTGATGACTAGCTGCCTTCCCTCTACTCTTACACTGCTAAATTAGGGACGGTTAGCGCAGATAGCCCTGGTGTAGCTTTGCGCGAAATTAAAAAACAAACAAACAGACATTGAGTTAATTATGGCCACGTCATGATCTCGTTCTATAGAATTTCCTTTGTCCGCTTTCGTCTCAACAACAATGTTCTTAGCGTACAGCACCAGTTTTGGGTACTTTGTGATTTTATAAATTGATGTTTTTATACCAGACTTTATATATGATACCAGTATTCGAACTGTTTGGGTTTGATAATTTAAAGGATAGTTAAATTATTATTTATTCAATCCCTAATTCATGTTGATTATTTCATGTAAAATATAGACACACAGACAGCACTACTTTGTAGTTCTTAAGAATGGAAGAAATCATGAGTAAATCCATTTACTCTCGTTGCCGGTTCTCCGCTGATGAAAAAAAAACATACTCTGGCCTTAATCAGAGTTCTTTTGTTACATATCAGTGCATGTTTTTTCGAGTCTCTTTTCCATGAGAAGAGAACATATATCTTTAGCTTCTTATTTGTGGTATAAAGTGAATATCTTTCTAGTTGTTTTCATTATTAAGATGTATGTTATGCCTTATCCTCCAGTGAAATAATTCGCTAATTAAGTTGAATTGGCGTGGTTGACAATTGTATTTGATTGAATAAGGAATTACTTTCTTTATCATGGAATATTCACATTATTCTGGGTGTGGATCTGCAGCAGCTTTCACTCTACTCACAAGATGAGTATTAACACAAAACGCGAAACTTCGTGATTACACGACATCTCACGAGATTCTAGTTTAAAGGAATCTCTCTAAGATATTAATTTTCAGGCTCATTAGCTGAGAAAAAAATCCACACGTCTAAAAATTTCTACCTTAATTAGTGTAATAAAGAAATGCATATCGGCTACAAAGTTTCTAAAGATTTTTTTATGTACCAATATTTTTATCTAATGTTTGTGAAACCCACCTGTCCCTTAACATTATCCACCACGAAATAAACAATGGTCTATCCAAACCAAAGGTTGAAACAACTAATGGAGTAAGTTAATAATTTAAACAAAATATCTTACACACTGACTTTGTAAGTAAGGTAATCCGCCTGTAAGTAAGTAGATTCGGTTCCTAAGTTACTTTTGAATTTAATGTGAAATGTAATTTTCTTTGTAACGCTCTTCATTCTTTTTATAATAATAAGAACACTTTAATAAGATATTTTATGTCACTTAGTTTTAAATATTATGTGTGTTACCGTCTCAAAACGTATAGACAAATAATCTGGAATACCTGCAAGAGATCCGAATGTGAAACATTGCTTTATTTTCTGGTAAATGAGTGACGTCAGTCTTTACGTAATGTACAAAGAGCAAGGCACGTCATCATCTCGTAAATACAAATAACTCAATAATAAAGGAAAATTAACATACACAGACGTTGTTGATAGTAGTCAACACGCAACAGGGTGCGCATGCTAGAGGACCAGAATTGGTAACAAATCCTTGATGATTGCTCATATTTGTTCTTGCGTGGGTTCACGTGCGTGTTTGTTTTTTGTTTTTCATATACAGACAATGTATTATAAAGCGCAGTTTGCAATCATAGAGGACTACTTAACCCTACAATTCCAAATGGGATACAGGCCCCATACATGTTTTAAACATATTTCTTACACTATGTATGTTCTAAAAATACTTTTGTGATTATCTTTATAAGTTACAAGGTTTCTAATTAGTAAGAAAAACTACCGTCAATAATACACTTAACTTCACTAGTAAAATGCCAGGACACTGGATGTTACTTTATATATTTCATGAAGAAAATGAGTGATTTAACCCCATTTTAACATTGAAACAGGCAAAAACATTAAATTATTCACTGTGACGTAATATTTTGACCCTACCTGTAATTTGAAGACAAGCTGTTTAACTTGTTTCTTCGTTGGTTAAAACAAGTTTTTCGGAATTTCTATCGAGTTTAAAACGTGGCTTCCACTTTCATCTTTAATTTTTGGTCAGAGGCGTTGACATAAGAATGTATTTAAAAAGGCTTATATTATTCTAACTTTTTAAGGTAATTTTCGTGTTTCACTTTTATAGGTAACCTTACAAGTTTAACCTTGTGATTATAAGTGAATTAGTTTACGGAATAATATTAATTAACACGAATCTTGCTTTATAGATAAATAATGAATTGCTTTTGGGAGGGTTGTTGTTTTATTACTGATCCTACATTAGCACTGACGGCCCGGCATGGCCAGGTGGTTAAGGCACTTGACTCGTAATCCGAGGGTCGCGGGTTCAAATACCCATTGCATTAAACATGCTCGCCCTTTCAGCCGTGAGGGCGTTATAAAGTTCGGTCAATCCCACAATTCGCTGGTGAAAGAGTAGCCCGAGAGTTGGCGGTGGGTGTTGATGACTAGCTACCTTTTCTCTACTCTTACACTGCTAAATTAGAGACAGCTAGCGCAGATAGCTTTCGTGTAGCTTTGCCCAAATTTCAAAACAAACAAATAAATTATCACTGACAGATAACACGAGTTTGCATCACGGATAAATCTGAATTATTTTGAAATAATCCTACATTATTAGTAGTAAATGATATGAGTCTTGCTTTACGGAGCTACTAAAATCAACAAATAAACAATGTTTACACAGTATATAAAAGATATTACTATTCATTCATAATGTTTTGTAACTTTTTTTGTCTTAACTGTCAACTTTGATTAGATACGAAACTACTGGTGTTGCCCACGTGATTTGAATATACATGAGATATACAATAGAGATTCGTTTTTCACGTTTAGTATTTCATCCAGCCAGGCCTAGTTTAGTGAGAAATCGAAATGTACAATTATCGTAACAGTTTTCTTGGTAAGAAAATTATATACATGGAATTACCTTAATCATACAATTAGTGGCAATTTTATTAGGATACTAATAATTACATACAACTAAAATATATCGAATTCTTTAAGTGTCCATTCATCGATTTGGTCTATGTATGTAACCTTGCTTTGATCAGAAATTTTTAATAATTAGTTCACACGGGACGAACGAAACCGTTGGGACTGTTGCCGTATCGTCTTAGAAGAGCCCTTGCTGAAATGCAACATTATACATATACATTTAATCTAAAGACAAAAAGAAACCCGTAGGTCCATTTAGGCCGTCCCATCCAGTAAAGTAATATTTTAAAATCAAAACATTCAGAGTCATTTTACCTGAAGACAACCCACTCCAAAGGTCATACCGCTCTATCAGCAAAATAATACTGCCTTAACTAAAGATTACTTCTACTATGACACCTAGCATTATCACCTTTAAATACGAATATTTGTATTTGCTAGTCCTACCCTTCTCACCATTAAATACGAATGTTTGTGTCTTCTAGTCCCACCATTCTCTCCATTACATACGAATGTTTGTGTCTTCTAGTTCTACCATTCTCACCATTAAATACGAATGTTTGTGACTTCTAGTCCCACCATTCTCTCCATTACATACGAATATTTGTGTCTTCTAGTTCTACAATTCTCACCATTAAATACGAATGTTTGTGTCTTCCAGTTCTACCATTCTAACCATTAAATACAAATGTTTGTGTCTTCTAGTTCTACAATTCTCACCATTAAAAACGAATGTCTGTGTCTTCTAGTTCTACCATTCTCACCCTTAAAAACGAATGTTTGTGTCTTCTAGTTCTACCATTCTCACCATTACATACGAATGTTTGTGTCTTCCAGTTCTACCATTCTCACCATTACATACGAATGTTTGTGTCTTCTACTTCTACCATTCTCACTATTACATACAAATGTTTGTGTCTTCCAGTTCTACCATTCTCACCATTACATACGAATGTTTGTGTCTTCGAGTTCTACCATTCTCACCATTACATACGAATGTTTGTGTCTTCCAGTTCTACCATTCTCACCATTACATACGAATGTTTGGGTCTTCTAGTTCTACCATTCTCACCATTACATACGAATGTTTGTGTCTTCTAGTTCTACCATTCTCACCATTAAAAACGAATGTCTGTGTCTTCTAGTTCTACCATTCTCACCATTACATACGAATGTTTGTGTCTTTCAGTTCTACCATTCTCACCATTACATACGAATGTTTGTCTTCTAGTTCTACCATTTTCACCATTACATACGAATGTTTGTGTCTTCCAGTTCTACCATTCTCACCATTACATACGAATGTTTGTCTTCTAGTTCTACCATTTTCACCATTACATACGAATGTTTGTGTCTTCTACTTCTACCATTCTCACTATTACATACAAATGTTTGTGTCTTCCAGTTCTACCATTCTCACCATTACATACGAATGTTTGTGTCTTCTAGTCCCACCATTCTCATCATTACATACCAATGTTTGTATTTTCTAGTTCTACCATTCTCACCATTACATACCAATGTTTGTGTCTTCTAGTTCTACCATTCTCACCATTACATAAGAATGTTTGTGTCTTCTAGTTCTGCTATTCTCACCATTACATACCAATGTTTTTGTCTTCTAGTTCTACTATTCTCACCATTACATACCAATGTTTGTGTCTTCTAGTTCTACCATTCTCACCATTACATACCAATGTTTTTGTCTTCTAGTTCTACTATTCTCACCATTACATACCAATGTTTGTGTCTTCTAGTTCTACCATTCTCACCATTACATACCAATGTTTGTGTCTTCTAGTTCTACCATTTTCCCCATTACATACCAATGTTTTTGTCTTCTAGTTCTACTATTCTCACCATTACATACCAATGTTTGTGTCTTCTAGTTCTACTATTCTCATCATTACATACCAATGTTTGTGTCTTCTAGTTCTACTATTCTCATCATTACATACCAATGTTTGTGTCTTCTAGTTCTACTATTCTCACCATTACATACCAATGTTTGTGTCTTCTAGTTCTACCATTCTCACCATTAAACACCTTTATCACATTTCCTTTAACTCTTCTTTTTTTAAAATGGAAAACAGTTTCAGAAATATTAATCTACCGTGTTATGAGGAACTTTTTATCCCAGCTATAATCCTAGTAATCTTTATTTTGAAACCAACTTCTGCAAACCTGTACTGTTGTAATGACATCGGCAAAGTTAATGGTTTCAGTTGGCTTTGGTCTCTATTTTTATTCTATCAGAATTCGCAGTATGACCTATAAGCAGTCTAAAGGCGCCCTTGAGTAGCTGGTCAGTAAAACGGTATTTATTAGCAACTCTACTTTTAGACAGGAACCACTTGGAAAGATGAAACATTCTCGCAATTATCAATTATCGTGGAATTATCCAACGTATGGCTACGATAGCTCTGTGTTTATAAGACTCTGACAATCGCTTGATATATTCCATCGGAAAGGTCCTAGTCAAAGCGATTGTAGTGGCTACAATAATAATTACACTTCTTGTACAATAAACAGACAAATTAAAACTAATCGAACAGATACGTAGCTTTATAACTACTATGTATTTCAGTAAATTTAGGCTTAAGGCTTAAGTAGTTACCTTTATTATGCTTAACACTAAAAGTCGAATCTTACCATTATTTTTTTGCTAATATCAATTTTCCATGTTCTTCAACCTTTAAGCATTTGTTTTTACTATCTTCCTCAACTGGCCAATAACCTAACCGATGCTAAATAGTTGTCGATTTGGGTTTACATTAGTTATTAAACATACCCCTAATCTAATAATCCATACAAACGGTCCACACTTGTTAGTGAATAATACTATAATTTTATATCATCTATTTTCAACTGTACCTGCTCCCCAGTGGCTCAGCGGTATGTCTGCGGACTTACAACGCTAAAAACCGGGTTTCGATACCCGTAGTGGGCAGAGCACAGATAGCCCATTGAGTAGCTTTGTGCTTAATTGAAAACAAGTATCAACTGTACTTATGTCATCGTTTCTAGTGTCTCTTGCTTATTTTTTCATTTTCATAATTAATATTTGATTTAGAATTACACAGTAGATAAATAAGACGGAATTAAATATTGTTTACCGTACAAGTAGGTTCTGAAACCATAGCGTCCCTTTCCTCAACTGACGATGTAAGAGTTATTCTATCTTACATAACATAAGTGTTTTTGGTATTTAGTTGTTAAAACGTGGAAGTTAATAAAGATCTCTTTTATCTATTAATATTTGTTTAAAGCAGTGTTTAATTTACTAGTTTTATATAATGGAGACGTGTAATCACAATTTAATATCGACCGGATCTACAACTTGACTTACCATATCGAAACGTCATTCCAAGGCCTTAATTAGCTAACTAAAACTTTTACCTACGACTTGAGTTAGTAGATAAATGTCGTCCTTACGTCCTGAGTAGACATTTTAAACAAAGTTTCAATATCCGAGTTAACTTTGTCACAACGACCTGCGTTCATAAAAAGTGAAAAAAGACTGCTAAGCCTTCCCAAACTGAATAATGGTTCTTGCCTATACCTTCGTGCAAACAATGTTACAACAGTGATACAGACATTTTACTTGAAATTCGTCAACAAGAGATTTCTTAGATCTTAAAAGTTCAAAATTTAAGTGATTGAAATTACTCAGCAGCGAAACGTTATCTTGTAATAACCCCTAACAAATCAGTCAAGTGACACCTTTATTATTCAATATTGTTACGATTATATGGTAAATTCATTAGGCTTAATCGAGCTAGCATGGACGTTTAATGTTATAATGAACATTGATTTTCTTTTAATTTAAATTATTTCTCATATCTTTAGCTCTCTGTTTCGCATTTTGTCACAACCGTAGTATTATGTTTGTTTAATTAATGAATTTCTTTGTTTGTTTGAATTTCGCGCAAAGCTACTAGAGCCGTCCCTAATTTAGCAGTGTAAGGCTAGAGGGAAGGCAGCTAGTCATCACCATCCACCGCTAACTCTTGGGCTACTCTTTTACCAACGAATAGTGGGATTGACCGTCACATTATAACGCCCCCACGGCTGAAAGGGCGAGCATATTTGGTGAAACGGGGATTCGAACTTACGACCTTCGGATTACGAGCCGAGTACCCTACCCACCTGATTATGCCGGCCTAATTAGCCTGTGTTCTAAATTATTGAAAAGCATTTGGTGACAATTTATTAATAGCGCTTATATAGGTTCTTTGAGAAACAACATTAAAAATAATGCGACTGATAAATTAACCAATACTTGTACCTGTTGAATTAAACGTACTTGCTATTAAAGACTGACTGATCACTTACCAATGTTTTCCTGCTCCATCCTTATAGGCGTCTGTCGGCCACGCGATTTTGTGTCTTAATTAGTGTAGTGTTCATTATCTCGTCATTGTTGTTATCTGTGTATAGAAACTTACAAAACCATAATGCAGTTATGATGTTATTATTTTGTGCATGCTACTTGTCTGTAATCAGTAGTTCGATTCCCCTCAGTAAACTCAACAGATAGTCCGATGTGGCTTTGCTATAACAAAACACACACATGTACCTGTCTGTTCTGGAAACACTTCATTTTCCTACTGGATCACATGTTGGCTGCAAGTATACCTATTTGATGGAACTATGTACTTCCTGTCAGTGCTAATAAGTTGCTGAGAGTTGAAAACAACAAGAACGAGCAGAGACGAGAGGCAGACCAATAGACCATTTTAGTGCATAACAAGAAATATTTAGGTACAGTCACACAACTGGTTTTGTACATTAGAGAAAGATCGTGAAGAATCAAGTAAGCCACTAACGGTCCGAATCTACAGAATATTGGCGATTAGAAATCGTCAATCCATTCATGGAATCGATATGACCTTTAGGACAGTAATTGGGATGATTATTAGTGGCCAAAACGGTATGAACAAAAATACAATCTGTACCTCATGTTAAGGTCTGTCAGTATAATCAGAATTGACAATAATTTAATCTGATGCCTGTAATACTTATGGAGGACTCCAGCTCTCAAATATCTATCAGTGGTCGGAGGACTCATTTCTAAAGAGCCAGAGCTGAACGCTGCAACATCATTTAATACAAATGGTTTGGTAACTTATGGAAAGACATAAGAATGATGAGACCTATATATCTTATTGTTTTCAATGGCCTTTTTTATGTGGTGTTATATAGAGAAGTGGCATTATATACTATAATAGCCTGTTGTAGTATGACCTTCCGCAGGTTCATCTGGACCACAGTTTCACTGATTTAGTATAATGATCGCTGTCATACTGTCACCGTGGAGACTGACTACAATCAATGAAAATCTAAAGAGAGCTTGATTGGTCCTCACAAATTCTTGAATTTAATCTCATACAACACTGTTGTACTCTTCTGAAAGGCCTTGTGTAGTTAGATTCACGTTCCCAGGTGTTAATCAAAGTGACAAGAACGCTCCACCCCCGAAAAAGAAACTATTGTGGTAAAACGAAATTAAGTCATTTACTATATTCACTGAATGTGGTAAAAATAAACTAATTCATTCGCTGTATTCAGTAAATCTGGTAAATACAGCGAATGTCTAAAATATACCTTAATTTTAGATAGTTGTTCATTTGTATGAACAAGAATTTAACTGTGAAATATTTAATATATGAAACAGAGAATTTTTTTGCTCAAGCACAAAACCTGAATTTTTAGAAATAATTTCTTTATCGATAAAATATATCAATGTAAATTACGCTTCATATTTCATTATGAAATATTGAATGATTGTTTGTTTGTTTGTTTTGAATTTTGCGTAAAGATACACAAGAGCTATCTGCGCTATCCGTCCCTAATTTAGCAGTGTAAGACTACATGTAGAGGAAAGTCAGCTATTCCGTGGTTCGTTTCCCCTGTCACAATAATAAATACTATCTATTTAAAGTGTAATAAAGGCCTTACATACGAACAACGGGTGCTAACTTTTTTTTTTAATGCTATATGTCTTCAATAATGAACTACAAAGGGTAACCGTTCAGAATGTGGCTTAATTCGGTAAAATTTGATATTTGGTCCGCATCAACAGATTTTCGTACGTATCAATCACTGGAATAGCTGCTTTTTAAATATTAAACGCCAGTACGCAACGTAATCAGGAAAGGATTCCGTACGGAAGAGTGGTACAATTCAAGCGTACAAAAGTTACATCCATGGCGTACGTGATCAACCATCGTATACCTCAAGCAGTTGGAAAGTGTGCAGGACCTTCATGCTATTACTTTAAACGAGATGGCGGTCAAGTTGCTGAACACAGCATCATTAGATTTTTGTTAGGTCGGACTGTCGATAAGGGCATTGGATAGCCGTCTTCTCAATGCACTAGATGGGTTATAGAAAGACGAATAAATGAAGTGTGTGTTTTCAACGTGAAGTTCTTACCATGGAGCTTTCTATAATGAAAATTGCGCTGCAGGACTATTGTCATGATGCACGGTCGTCAGATAGAGCAAGATCTGACAAGACAATATGGAGACGCCAAAATTGTTTTTGTATAACATATTGAACTTCTGTGTTTGATTTGATATCTCTAAAAAATTAAAAACGTTCAACAAAAAACTGATAATTACCCCGAGAATCGATAATGTGGTTTAAAAGTTTTTGTTCGTTTGTTTTTCGAGAATTTTTATCGTGCATTATTTTACCTGCTTCAAAGCTTTATAACAATATTTTGGTTCAGTTCCATTCACAAAACTTAAAGTTATGCCTTTACCTTGTTTTCATTAAATATCTAATGATTAAAGAAAAGTTTTGTTTTTGTATTTAAAAACAAGCCATAATTAGTTTGAATTCAGTATAAAGCAAAAAGAAAAATTGACTAAAAATAAAGGAATAAGTAAAACAGTAAGTATTATTATGTCACAGTTTGACAAAAACCAAACACCTTTGTTTAAATTTTCACTCTTATACAAATCATAGGAAGTACGAAAGTAATAAAAAACATGGGGACAGATTACAGTAATGTGCAACTTTGATGATCAGAAGTTGTTACTGGTTTTAAAGTGATTCAGCTTGTTCTGTTAATTAAAATAGATTGTACTTCAACAATGTTATTCTTCACGGGGTTTAATGAAACACTATACTGGTTTAATTTGTGGTTCACGCGAGAGGTACAGTTCTTACAATACTGTTATCGTCATCAGCTTTAATGAAACCGAATATCTGGTAATGAGGAACCAACGTTTTAGAAAGTCAAACAGGTAGACGGTTCGAAGAGGGAATGAAAGAAACTGTATTATATGTTGTTTTTTAAAATTCTATTTCAAATTGAAACATTGTGAGAACCGAAGAAATGTTTTGCACATCTTCAGATTAGCCTTTGTTAAAATTAAGTTTTAAATTAATCCGAGATATTAGACAGCTACTGTTGAACAATAAGAAAAGACTTCCTTGTCCCCGTCGGGTACAGCGGTAAGTCTACGGATTTACAAGGCTAAAATCAGGGACTCAGTAGATAGCCTGATGTGGCTCTGCCATAAGAAAACACACAAAGACTTGCTTAAGTACAATATTAATAACCATCCTAATTAAACAATTATTCTAGAAAACATGAGTGAGTAAACAGAAGAAGATATACTTTAAGGGATATCTTCAGATTTACTTACAAATACGACCATAAGAACAAAACTAGAAATACTGTTAAAGCTCGGTTTTAAGCTGCGTCATAGTGACTTGCAGAATACCTCTGAGTTTTTCACATACAAACTTCAATAGCTTCATCATCTCTTGGCCAATTTGAGACGTAATTACAGTTTTAAACTCAGGATGTTAAATCCTTTCGAATGACGTATTTAACCAGGTCCGATGTCTCATAGATTAATTTACTCTAATCCTGCCTAAAACAAAATTTCAACTACCGCGGATGTTTAGGATTTTCTCTTGTTTGTTAAACACAGAACTACACAATGTGATACGTTTTCTGCCTGCCACGGTTATCTAAACCCAATTTTTAGCGTCATAAGCTTGTAGACTTACCATTGAGCCACTGAGAGGAGTATTATTAAAGACAGGTCCGGCATGGCCAGGTGGTTAAGGCACTCGACTCGTAATCCGAGAGTCTCGGGTTCGAATCCCCGTCGCACCAAACATGCTTGTCCTTTCAGCCGTGGTGGCGTTATCCAAATGACGCTCAATCCCACTATTCGTTGGTAAAGAGTAGCCCAAAAATTCGCGGTGAGTGGTGTGACTAGCTGTCTTCCCTTTAGTCTTACACTGCTAAATTAGGGACGGCTAGTACAGATAACCTTCGTGTAACCTTGCGCGAAATTCAAATACACAAAAGCACAACATTAATGTTTGTTTATTAATCATTTAACACATAATAATATTTTATCAAGCCGTAGTTTTTAACACCAGTGATGTTATAGAAATACAGGAGTCTCCACGGTGAAGGTACTGACTATCTTAGAGTAAAAACACCAGTGGTGTTATAGAAATACAGAAGTCCCCACGGTGAAGGTACTGACTATCTTAGAGTAAAAACACCAGTGATGGAATAGAAATACAGGAGTCCCCACGGTAAAGGTACTGACTATCTTGGAGTAAAAAAAAAACAGTCATAGGATAGAAATGCAGAAGTCCACCAGAGAAACCAAAGTAAGTTTACAACTTACAACCTAAAGTTCATGGTTCGATTCTCCACTTTGGACACAGCAGATAGCCCAATATAGCTTTAATCTGTTGCAAACAAACGTACAAGAAAGCCAGAAATTCAAGGTTTAACCATTCCTGATTGTAAGTTAGTAGCTTTCTTTAAATCTGTGTATTTACATATTTCACTGTCTTTTTTGCCTTACATAATTATTATGGAGTTTATCAATTGTTCTTATTATACATGAAGATAAGGCTGTTAAGAATAACAGCTTTGTATTTACTGTAGAATACAGACACTCGACGATGGCTAGCTAACAATGAATTTTTGGCTGAAAAGTCACAAACCTTTCCGACGGAGCGAAATTCTAATGCGGTAAAAGAAACAAATAGGCCTAGAATATTTAATTTCGTAATTGTAATATTGTGAAACTCATGTTGCGACACTATAACATAGCAGAGTGATTCACGAAATTGTAGAGATGAGCTATTGTCATACTTTGCTGAAAATGTTTGAGTTTTGTTGTTGTTGTTGTTAAGCCGTGATTTATCAGAGCCACTGTAAATCGAACACGAATGACGTAATTATTTTGTACATACTCATAGGATTACATACATATAGATTTATATATGAATATATTTTCCGGGTTATGTTTGTGAAGCAATATTGAATTATCGCGTGTGTTCTGATGTTTAATTCTTTGTAGATAAGATATTCCTCTTTAGCAATTCCCGTAGTTTTTATCAACAAAAGCTTCTAGAAGTGTTTGGAATGTTTACAAAATTTCTAGGTACAAAACAACCACAGATTCTTAGAAACAAAACAACCCTAGTGGAGGTGAACACTATACGAACCACATTACCATTACCTCAATCACACTTAGCAATGTCCTGTTCTTTTGATAGATCACGTGCATCGCCAAGGAATTCATAGGTATGTTAGAATTGTTGAAATTCATATATTTATGCGACATAAAAATGTAACGTTCAAGCGTATTAGACAATCTAATTTTCGTTATATTTTAGGCAGTCGTAATAAATACACTATAATAAAAGAGCATACATTCTTTACATACTAAGTCCCTCATTACTCTAAACATGCTCGTCCTTTCACCGGTGTCGAGGTGGTATAATAACAGTCCCTCTAATCTTTCACTGCTAAAGTAAGGACGGCAGATGGCTCTTGTGTAGTTCTCGTGAAATTCAAAACAAACCAACTTCCTTATATATGGTATTACAAGTAGCAATCCAAATTCTTCTTTTATTTGAGGCCCGGCATGGCCAAGCGCGTAAGGCGTGCGACTCGTAATCCAAGGGTCGCGGGTTCGAGCCCGCCAAACATGCTCGCCCTCCCAGCCGTGGGGGCGTTATAATGTGACGGTCAATCTCACTGTTCGTTGGTAAAAGAGTAGCCCAAGTGTTGGAGGTGGGTGGTGATGACTAGCTGCCTTTCCTCTAGTTTTACACTGCTACATTAGGGACGACTAGCGCAGATAGCCCTCGTGTAGCTTTGTGCGAAATTTCAAAAACAAACCAACAAAAACGTTTTGTTTTGATAAATTTTTTTGCACTAAAACGGAAACAAAAGGTTTAATTCATAGTTTTCTCAGCCAATGAAATAAGTTGGTTTTCCTTAAACAACGAGTGGGCAACGTAATAAAACATAGAAAATGAAAATTAAATAGTTGTCACTATTGAACTTTACACATACAAATATTAGGTTAATTTTTCTTTAACCCTACTTTTTTCCGTAAAGAGGCTTCTTTGACCAATAAAAGCCTGAGCAGTTGGAAAAATAATATAAAGTTTTACAAACACAAAAATATTTAAAACATTTTCTCCAGCATTACAAAAAATAATAATGATCTGTCGATTTGTTCATTTTTTTAAATCAGAAAAACAAATTCTGTTATTCTTCACGATAGGCTTTTCACGTTAATTAAAGACACAACCGCCAGAGCGCAACACCTTTATGTCACCCTGTAGAGAGAGTCAACGACGAAACAAATGAAAAAACATACCAGTCTTGTCTATTTCCCAACACAGAGAGATGTTTAATTATCTGTAAGAAAGCCGGTCTTCTTTGGTGAGCAGTATCGCTCGAAAAGTCGTCCTTCTCTGTAACTTCAATCTGTTTTCTTCCTTTAATTCTGACTGGAGTTATTGAGCTTTCGGGTCTTTCAGCTTTTGTTCGATACAGTGATGTCACTTCATAACAGTTACGACCGAACGAGAATCAATAGACATCCTGAGATTTGGACATTGGCTATGATTATCCTTCCCTAGATGCTTTCTCTCAGACAAAAACGTGCGGACCTGACAGGCACGTCCAAGGATAGCTTTTTCTAAAAACTGTCAGTGACGAAATTGAATCAGAATTACCAGACCTAGCATGGTTTCCATCTGTCATTATCCTAATTACTGTATTAATCTTCAATAAGAAACGTCTTATCATGTTTCTATGATTGTAGATAAACCAGTCCATTAAAAACGTCACTGTTCATTAGTTTATATTCATATACATTCACAAGACGTGTTTAAAGTAGCAAAATGTCTCAAAATTCTCTATTCGCCAATTCTCACGAACTTTTCCTATAATGAATGAATATTGACCTTCTAGAAATCTCTCCATTCAATTGGTTAATTTCATTGTACAACCACTGCGTTTGTTTTTTAGTGCATGGTTTCCTGGTAATGGAGTTTACTGTGATAAATATTGAATCGCTGAATAATAAAAGATGTTCTTCAAACAAGATGTCAAAAAAAAGGTTTAGACCAACAACATATTAGGATAGCGTTTCGTCAGCACGATATTCGAAATACCATTTAAGAGTGAAACACGATCGGTGATAAATATTATTAGCATAACACTTCACTGTCGTACTGTTGTCTTTACAACACAACATAGCATAACACTTCACTGTCTTACTGTTGTCTTTACAACACAACACATTACTACAGTTTCGTTAACACATCATTTCATCTCATTACCAGACATTTACTTATGATGAAACGTCACCACACAACACCTGACTACTGTACTATAATCAATACTGATACTTTACTACACAACACCTACCTACTGTACCATCATCAATACTGATACTTCACTACACAACACCTCACTACTGTACCATCATCAATACTGATACTTCACCACACAACACCTACCTACTGTACTATCATGACGATACTGATACTTCACTACACAACACCTCACTACTGTTGCCATCATCAATGCTGATACTTCACGCACCTGACGCCTCACTGCTGTGCCATCATCAATGCTGATGCTTCACCACACAACGCCTGCCTGCTGTACAAATCATCATCGATACTGATTAGCTTCGCTGCACAACACCTCACTGCTGTGCTGCCATCGATACTGATTGGATACTTCACTACACAACGCCTCACTGCTGTACTTTATAATCAATACTGATACTTTTGCTGCACAACACCTCACTGCTGTACTATCATCGATACTGATAGCTTCACACAAACACCTACATACTGTACTATCGTCGATGCTGATTAGCTTCACTGCACAACACCTCACTACTACTGCTATCATCGATACTGATACTTCTGCCACACAACACCTCACTTCTGTACTATCATCAATACTGATACTTTACTACACAACATCTACCTACTGTACTATCATCAATACTGATACTTCACTACACAACACCTACATACTGTACTATCATCGATACTGATACTTCACCACACAACACCTCACTACTGTACTATCATCGATACTGATACTTCACTACACAACACCTCACCACTGTACTATCATCAATACTGATACTTCACTACACAACACCTTAAATCCTCGTATTTATGCTTCGGATATACAAACTGCTGGGCCACATCCAACACGTAAACGACTTCAGAATATAATTACAGAATATCAAAAGTTCATCTAATAAGATAAAGTTACGCGGTATTAACTTAATGATCTCAAGGAACTTTTCTCTTACCATGTATCGCAACAATTCTGTTACGGAGGGTAGATACGTGTGAAATAAAATGTTTATAAATTATTACACGTAAGACGGAGAAACATCAATGGGAAAGACATGGAAACGTTCCTTTGTTTTCATTTAGATGAATAGCCCGAAAAACAAACATTCATGTGACTGAAAAAAAAATGGAGATATCAGTTTTCCTTAACACAACTGATTTCAAGTTGAGTTGGGCACACTTACAGGTTTTGGCATAATATTGTCCTCCAATATAGAAATGTACAACGTCAGGTATAAAGAAAAGAGCTAATATTAGCTCCAGTTTATCCAACAGAGGATAAAGTACCTTTTCTTTAATACGTTCAGTGCTGGCAACAACTATGGAAACAAACGGTTATCACAAACAAAGAGTTATTGTAATAAATGGTTACTCCTATCTTTAGAGCAAAATACCTTGCAATAGAAAATACAAAAAGAGATTTTGTACAGTGCACTAGTATTTTGTATTTGCATGAAACAGAACATTACACATTGTGTTTTGTTACCATAAGTCTATCAATATGAAATTTTGAAGTATTATTCCAAATGTTTTGTATTAACCCCTTTATGCACAATTTAACAAAGATATTCGTCGGTTTCTGTTTTACCTTGTCACTTTCCATATAAACTCATACAATAATACTTGTATCGTA
Organism: Tachypleus tridentatus; assembly: GCF_004210375.1. NCBI lineage: Eukaryota > Metazoa > Arthropoda > Merostomata > Xiphosura > Limulidae > Tachypleus > Tachypleus tridentatus. Next base: position 22,996,736 of record NC_134833.1, on the reverse strand, counting down.
ACTTCATGCAGACGCAATCATAGTTACAACGGTTACATCATCTTTTTTCTTATAGGTATTGATTCACCTCATTTGTTGTATGCTTGAAATCACAAACGCACTGGAAGATGAATCCCTGCCTAGTAGGTCTCGTTCCATAAGGAATAATGTTATAGAAAATAACCTGCAGTTACCTATTAGCAGTCAGGGTGCCATACATTTTGTGTAAATTTCCAACACCAATGACCGAGATGCAGCCCACAACTGTATCGATTCCCAGCATGCCTTACTACAGATGGTTTCAATTGACTTTCGTACCATTCTCTTCTTTGTCATCAAACAAACAATCGTTAATTGTTGGCAAACAATACGAATTTGGATGTATTTGTAAAGCTTTCCGTCCTCTAACTTTACTCATAAACTAATTTAAAGTTTTTGGTTGGTTATTTCGTCTAAACAATGGTTTTTGAACGGTAAACATCTATTGAGACATAGTGCCAGTGTTATCTTATTGTTATGAAGGAAACATAGACACTCGTATTTACGGTTTGATCATTTTTATCATCTCTACTGTAAGCTTTGAGTCAATCTTAATTGTGGAACAAAAATTACTAAATTTAGGTTTAGGATTATGACTCCACATTGTGGAGTTATCTCTGCTGTATTTTCCTCTGTTACGAGAGAATCATAATTCACGGTACTAAACTTCAATTTTGAAGAGCTTGAAAAGTCTAGGGTTTTTACCTCGACCGTTATTATGATCACCAGTACTATCTTCATATGCCCTCTTCACAGTTACAATACAACGACTACTAATTCAAGAAATTTTGCCTCACTCTGTCTCATGGACTAGTTTTCACCAATCAAAACTGATTTCTACACACTTTTTGTAGGGCATTTCCGTCCTGGTAGTCATAAGTACCTTAACCCCATTACTACTGAGAACAGTATGACTGCCTGTTCTTTTATAGGCAGTATGTTGATGTGGCATGAATTCTTATTGGTTTTATGAAAGCCAAACACAGTGAAAACTATTAATATACAGCTTCATTTCAGTTACATTTCCTATCATAAGATATAAGCAATCCCATCATATTACCAATTTTTACCTATTTTAATCACAGTTCCCCTAATTAATACCAGTATTTTATCTCCAGACAACTTTCAGTACAACTTGAATGTTTGTATGTCCTCTGAATTCAGAAACTGAGAAATTCAATAACAAAGTTTGGGTCTGAAAACTTAAATTGTTAACTAATGTCACGTGATACTTCAAGTTGTGCTTTCGTGTAAGCATCTTTTGTTGTTTAAAGTAGCGTAAATCTGTTTAAAAAACAACAGAAAATTTAGGGGAGTTTCGAATTGAAACAAAAAAAAAAGAACTCGAAATAGTAATTTTCGTCTATACCTGTATTTATTAGTTTCCTAAGTGTAGGCTTAGCGCATACAACATTCAAGTTTTTATTTAACATTTTTTGTTGGGTTTTTGCTCAATTTTAAAGTGAAAAAGAAATGTTCAGTTTTATGGACAATGTTTATCGTTTCGGAAACACTGGTGTGTACAAAATATTAATATGGACAGCTTATCACTTCTTGTTTTTCTTATTAACAGAACAGAGTGGAGAAGGACAGTTATTTTATCACACAACAAAAAGTTAAGTTTTTTCATAAAACTGAAAGTTTTGATGTTCCCTTGAACTGTTTAGCGGAATATACTTAACGTTGCTTATGTAATGCTGGTTGGAGTCTGTTGGCGCAAAGCAGCTGGGCTATCTGCGCCTTTATGTAACATCAATATAGTGTGTGTGTATATATAAGGTAATGTTCTGAGTTAAATCAATATTTTGCTCTTTTCACAAAGATTAAAGAAAGCAGAACACAATCGCTCTGGCACGCATGCGAACCTTTAGTATTCAGTGTATAAACCTAGTATATACATATGTGTGTGTGTGTGTGTGTGTGCATGCGTGTATACACTGTTTTGTTTTTAGTATTAAGCACAAAGCTACACAGTAGGCGATCTGTGCTCTGCCCGCCACAGGTATTGAAACACGTTTCCTAGCGGTGTGTGTCCACAGACATACCGCTGTGCTAACGGGGGGCGTATACATAGTATTCACATCTAATATACACACATATATATATATATATACCTATCTTATATTCTAGTGTATTCTACACATACAGCAAGCGTACACAACGTGCGTAACTTATTAACAAAATATATATTACTGTTTGGTGTTGTTAACAGTATATATCAGTGTTGTTCTTGTTAACAGGATATATTAGTATCTGGTATTGTTAACAGTATATACCAGTGTTTGTTCTTATTAACAGGATATATTAGTATCTGGTATTGTTAACAGTATATACCAGTGTTTGTTCTTATTAACACGATATATTAGTATCTGGTATTGTTAACAGTATATACCATTGTTTGTTCTTATTAACACGATATATTAGTATCTGGTATTGTTAACAGTATATACCAGTGTTTGTTCTCATTAACAGGATATATTAGTATCTGGTATTGTTAACAGTATATACCAGTGTTTGTTCTTATTAACAGGATATATTAGTATCTGGTATTGTTAACAGTATATACCAGTGTTTGTTCTTATTAACAGGATATATTAGTATCTGGTATTGTTAACAGTATATACCAGTGTTTGTTCTTATTAACAGGATATATTAGTATCTGGTATTGTTAACAGTATATACCAGTGTTTGTTCTTATTAACAGTATATATTAGTATCTGGTATTGTTAACAAAATATGTCATTATTTACTCCGCGTCCGTTCTTGTTGTTCGTACTCTTCCATACACACTGGGCCCGGCATAGCTGGATGGTTAGGGTACTCGACTCGTAGACTGAGGGTTATGAGTTCGAATCGCCGTCACACCAAACATGCTCGCCCTTTCAGCCGTGAGAACGTTATCATATGACGATCAATCCCACTATTCATTGGTAAAATACCAGCGCAAGATTTGGCAGTGGGTGGTGCTGACTAGCTGCCTTCTCTCTAGCCTCACACTGCTAAATTATAGACATCTGGCACAGATAGCCCTCGTGTACTTTTGCGCGAAATTCAAAAAACAAACAAACCATATACACCTTAAGCAAACATATTATATCGACAAAGATTATTGCTATTTTTCAGTTGCATTTTTTCTTATGTATTGTCTTTTAATTTTTCTCTCTTCGGGGGATTTTCTGAGCTGCAGACACGTTGTTTAGTGACGTAGACAGTTTCTGAAAGATGTTTTATTGTTCGCGTAAGATTACATTCCTGAAGATTTGCAAATAAACCTTTCTTATGTTCCAACCGGTAGTTATCAACGGTAAACAATGAAGTCCGGAAATAATAATACCATAGTAAATACTGCCTAACGCAGAACAGTAGCGACATCTCAGTTTGCAACATGTACTTCATGTTTTAAGTGTTAAGCCCTGTGAAACAACGTTAACCCAACAGAGTCGTAACAATATTGCCTTATTACATAGCGATTCCCACAGACTGACATTGTTGCAATAGGTATGTGGGGATACGGAACAATATTATATCAGGAGATATACCGTCCTTCAGAAAAATGGTATCTCTGTAAACAATAGATTCTACAAAACAATGACGACGCCGTCATATACGTTGGGTCTTCTAAAACAATGACGTCTTATAGAACAATAATATCTCAGTAGATGTTGAGAGGAGAGAAACGAAGTTGTCTTAGACTTAGAGGATGTTGGGTCTTTCGGAACAATATTACTTAACTATTGGGTTTTGTGGAACAATATGGGGTCCCACGAAATAATATTATCATAATAGATACTTGGTTTCATGAAACAATGATATATCAAACGATGTTGTATCCTGCAGAAAAATATTGTCTTAGCCTGTGTCAGTTCCTGTGAAACAGTATTATCTTAGTGAATTTTCTGGGTCAGTTATATCTAAGCTAAATATGTGGGTCTTAGGGAACAACAGTATATCAATTGTTCTTCGAAATATTGAACACTTTGTTGAAATAAATTGAAGTTTTATATTGATCTTTGGAAATACTCCCTTAAGTCCCAAGTTTATAAACAAATAATATTCTTACGATAATACTGTATATAACCCTGTGATCCACACTTTTTTGCCCGTCGATAGATGAGCGGAAAATTTTGGGGCTTATAACGCTAAAAAATGAGTTTCAATAGCGAACAACAACCCATCGTCTCCAGTCAGATCTTTAACCCAACGGTGTAGCCCCTAACGCATATAATTTGTTTTTAAAGGGTGAGTCAGCTCCCTCCTCGGCTATGAGTTTACGAACTTACTACGCTGAAATATATGGTTCGATTCTCCCCTGGTGGACAGAGCGCATGCATCCTATTTCGTAGTTTTGCACTAAAAGAAAACGGAAGATAAGTCGACGTTACGCGGCCGTTGAGCCCTGGCTACTAGAGTATACTGTTAATTCAAGACTCTCTACATTTGAGACTCTAACTTTGGATCTAATTTCTTTCTTATATTTTTAAAGATCCTCGTATAACACATATTGGGAACGACAACACACAGTTGTCACTAAAACAAGTTCTTGTTAGCTGGTCGGTCACTAGCAAGATATTTGTGTCTGTATTTACATGCCCCCCAGTGGCTCAGCGGTATGTCTGCGGACTTACAACGCTAAAAACCGGGTTTCGATACCCGTGGTGTGCAGAGCACAGATAGCCCATTGTAAACAGAGTTTCTATGTGTGTGTGTAAACACATTTGCAATTGAACCTTAGCCCAGTAAATAAAAAGAAGAAATAAAAACACATTTAAATTATTAAGATTGGTTATGGTATGTAAAACGGACTAACGCTCATTAAAAGTTGGTATTTTAAGAAAGAATGAGTTCGCCCACTAGAAAGGGAACGTTCTCTAAGTGAAGATAATTATCTAAGACTTCTGTGCCTTTAAAATAAAGTAACATCCCCTTACCTGAGGGTGACAAGAACGAAGTCTGTACTAGCCATAGTTGAGCCATAAATGAAGCGAGCCAAGGAGTTATGGTCATCTTCTTGTTACGGGTCAGTTATCTCGGGACAGCAGACGTCAAATGATCACATGAGCGGGTCAATTTCACAGGAAAATGGCTCGCTTTTATAACAACCGAAGAGAAGTTGAGCCAGAAAGGTTATAATAATTTTGTTGTTGTTCTGCAGGTGTTAAGAAGGGTAGTAAACGAGTCAAACAGACGATGAGCGTAATAAACGGGTCAAACAGACGATGCTCGCAGTGTCACTGACTTAGCAGGGAAACGTTCTGACCACAATCTGGAGAGTGGCGTTGATTCCCAAAGACTACCGCGCGTGGCTACGTGTTATGTAATCAAATTCGGAATATGCCGTCTGGTGTCAAATGCGCATGCGCATTACACTAAGTTTCGTGGCCTCGCGAAAATAGAAATGATTAAAAAAACGGTTTTGTTACACTTCTCGACGAAACATTTAGCTACTTCTTGTTAAAGAAATAAATAAATTACTTTGCAAGGTAAGTGTACGCGTGTTTTATTTCTAGGAGACTAAACTCTTAACATGAAATAATAATATCCTTTACTGAGTGTGGGAAGAAGAACGAAAATGTCACACAATCATTTATGCATACGTGTGTGTAAATAAATTCAAGTGATATACTTCTGCCTCCCCCCCCCTATCCCGAGGGCCAGCATTAAGTTTACGGACTTACAACCCTCGAGTTCAAGGTTTGATTCTTCGTAGTGAACAGAATGTAAAAAGTCTATTCTATAGCTTTGCGCTAAAACAAAAAAAAAAAATAGATATTTGGCTTTGAAACAGAAGAGACAAAATCATTCATGGAAAACTAAAAATATCAAAAAAAAACTCAGATTTTCAGGATGAAGTCTTAATTTTTCAAACTAACCAATAGTAAAGTAACAATTTATTTTCTTAAGTGTAAGACGACGAATCAAAACGCCACAAAATCGTTTTTACGTCTGTTAAATAAAAAAAAAACACTCCTCGACTTTACACGATAGGAATAACAAAATTAATCAAGATACATTCGAAAAATATAAAACATTTTGAAAACAATATAATGGCTTTCAGGCTCTCATGATAAATAGTACAAAACGCTTATCGATTTCTGATCTCGTGTCAAATGAAAGGAGACATTGCCCTGGTGTGCAGAGCTGTTGTGTTTAGTATTTATTAAGTTAGACAGTGTTACGTCTGACCAATGACACCAAAAACTGAACCAGTAAACAAAAGTTTAGAAGAAATTGAAAATAAGAACTACAATTCCAATATCCGTTATTGTGTACTCTTTGTTATGACGAGAAACCCACTTCAATCAAGTAAGAATGTATCTCAAGACGGCTGATATGGGTATTAATTTTTTTCATTAAAATGAAGTAGAGGACGACCTACTTAGGTTCTCCTCGAGTCTTTGTCAACCTGAAGATGACCTAAGAAGGTCGAAATGTTGTTCTATACTTTATTTTAATAAAACAATTTAATACCCACACCAGTCGTCTTAAGATACATTTTTACTGTGTACTCTGTCATCCAGATATCCGCTGGCTTATATTTACATTCAAAAATTTATGTGTATTTGTGTGCACAAATATATGTAACGTATATCATTTTTTAAAAATTGTGATTTCAAACGGCCGCAAGTAGGTATTTGTTATTTGTCATTTAAAGTAAACTTTTTTTTAAAAAACCTATCAAACTTTTAATGAAGCTATTTCTAAATAGAAATGCTAAGAAACGAATTATATGGTTTTCTAAGTACACGAAAATAATGTTGCATCACATGTCTGTTCTTCGTTTCGCGTGTTCCTTTCATTTCGTGAACACATATTCAAAGATTAGTAATCATAACTCATTCAGTATTCGCAGTTCTATTTTTGTTATTTTATTTCAGGCCACTTGATGTTCGATAAATTACAGACACTGACTCCACCTGCTCCTTTTTACCATTATGTCTGTGGTTAAAAAGAAACACACAAAAAATATACAGTACAGTTTGTGTATATTACCTATTGTGACATACAGGTCTTTAATTATTTGAGTATGTGGAAATGGATTTAATATTCTTTACGTATAAATTCTTGGAAACCTCAAAAGCATGAGTATGTGTGCGCATGTCCGGTCTACAGAATAGGTCAGTGTGGTGGAAGTTTGTCTCTAAGCCTCATTCTTTTAGGATTGGGTAGAAAAGTTGTTTGTCTAGCAGACAATCAAGAATAAAAGGATACTTACAGGAGCGCCCCCAGTGGCAGAGTAGTATGTCTGCGAACTCATACTGCTAAACACCGGGTTTCGATACTCTTAATGGGCAGATCACAGGTAGCCTTTTGTGTAACTCTGTGCTTAACAAAACAAACAATATACCAAGATCTGGTTAGTGAACACTCTATATGTAATGACGTCATAAATTACGTCATGTAGTCACTAACATCTTCAGTACACTCTACAACTGTTAGTTGTTGTGGTGAAACAACTTAAGATATCGACATCGTAACAGGACGAAACTTACCTACTAATGGCTGTTAGAAACTATTAGTTGTGGTTTCTACTTCCTTAGTTTTAACAAACGAACCATTCTGTCTCTTACGTTTGTCAAGAAATGAAAATAATTTCAATTACGTCAAAACAAAGAAACCTGTTGTTTTTTTTTCTACACAGCAGCTCTAATTTTTATGAAAGTAAAATGTGCGTCATAACGCTCTTTCTCTTTCTCTCGCATGACAGGTTTTCAGTTCTTTTTATTTCAAGATGTACACATGTAATTGTGAGCTTTCGTAAAGCTTCATTTTGTTTAGTGGCTACTAAATGTATTACAGTGAAAATTCCACTTTGTTTACTGGCTACTAAGTGTATTAAAGTGAGAACTCAGTTTTGTTTACTGGTCACTAAATGTATTAAAGTGAAAATTCCATTTTGTTTACTGGCCACTAAATGTATTAAAGTGAGAACTCAGTTTTGTTTACTGGTCACTAAATGTATTAAAGTGAAAACTCCATTTTGTTTACTGGCCATTAAATGTATTAAAGTGAGAACTCACTTTTGTTTACTGGTCACTAAATGTATTAAAGTGAGAACTCAGTTTTGTTTACTGGTCACTAAATGTATTAAAGTGAAAACTCCATTTTGTTTACTGGCCATTAAATGTATTAAAGTGAGAACTCACTTTTGTTTACTGGTCACTAAATGTATTAAAGTGAGAACTCAGTTTTGTTTAGTGGCCATTAAATGTATTAAAGTGAAAACTCCATTTTGTTTACTGGCCACTAAATGTATTAAAGTGAGAACTCAGTTTTGTTTACTGGTCACTAAATGTATTAAAGTGAAAACTCCATTTTGTTTACTGGCCAGTAAATTTACAAAAGGTGATGATATGTATGAGTAATAGTTAGGCCTTTTTTCACAAAGTATAGAAAGTGAGTGAAAGGTTCAATGCTATAGGTTCCCACTTCATATTTTTGATACATATTTGTATAACGTAAGTGTATTGGTAATATATAAATATGAGATAAAAGATTCGGCGTTGTTAAAAACATATTTATCTTACTAGTTTATGTCATATATGCACGTGATCGATAAATTTAATTGGTCTTGCAGGCCATCGTTAAGAACTATCCAGAAGTCGAGAAAGATTACTTGTCGTATGTAACTCACTCATTTGCTAGGAAAGTGGACAGGACTTTTATAGGTTTGTTTGTCCATACTTGTAGAAGAATATTGAAGTATGATAAACAGGTATGCTTTACTGAACAGTGAAATGGGGATTCGTGTAAAAATAGGGTTTACCGAGTCTCTCTCCTAGATCGTCAAGACGCCGTAGCTCTCGAGGGAACCAACTAACGTTGACAATTATCAATTTTTTTAATTAATTGTATTCGACCGACAGCATCACTCATACGTGTATAGTACAATTACTATCTGTTCCAAACATTGTATTGTATACACAGAACACAAACATCCTTCTGAAGTCTGACGAAGAACAAACCAAATCGTCCAGTTGTCTGTATAGAGAAGAAATATTTTAAAATTGGCAAAAATTTTCTGCAAGTAAAAATTACGACAAAGAAACTTGCTAGAGATAAGTTACTTAGAAATCAGCACAGGACATACTAACATATACAAACAAAAGATATTATACGAAATATATATATATGCGTGTTCTTATAATAGGCTTAAAGGACTGACTGATATTAGTACAATAAATTTGGAATTTTGCTATTTCTTCTTAAAATAACTCGATTTCTATGTATATTTTAGCTAAGCCTGAACATTATGTCATTTTTCGGAGTTATTTATTAATATAAGGAACCAAAAATTGTTGTAATTAATGTTTGGTTATATGTGGCGTTATCTGTTCAGGACCATTAGGCCCAACACGGCCAGGTAGGTTGAGGCGTTCGATTCATAATCAGCTGTGAGAGCGTTATAATGTGACGGTTAATCCCACTATTCGTTAGTAAAAGAGTAGCCCAAGAGTTAGTGGTGGGTAATGATGACGAGCTGCCTTCCCCCTAGCCTCACACTGCTAAATTAATGACGGCTAGTGTAGCTTTGCGCGAAATTCCAAACAAAGAAACCATCAAGTGTTTCTGTTTCTATTGGAGGATCTAAACTTTAAAAAGGTAGCTGATAAGTACGTTGCTTTCCTGGTTTTACTAATTGCCATATTTTTTTTCTCGTTTCGTTTGTCGTTTTTATTTTGCCATTTCCTTAACTTACGACCGTTCCACCTTTTTTTCGCTTACACTAAGCATTAGTATTACAAAGAATCTTTCGTTTTCCTTGGGCATCGTCCTCACGAAGAAAATAATACGTTTCAAGCATTTTAGCACTGTGGAAGTTTGAAACTCTGATACTTGTTCTTCTCCCGTAGTAAGTTAAAAACACAATGTATTGAAGTCTCTAAGATTCTAATCATTTCTGGTAAGTTTTCATCTTTTGTGATACAAAATAAGGTTATTGGAGTCTCTAAGATTCTAATCATTTCTGGTAAGTTTTCACCTCTCTTTTTTATTAATCTAAATATGACCTAAGAAGGTCGAAACAGTGTTCTGTACTTCATTTTAATCAAAATGCTAGTTCCCATACCAGCCATCTTGAGAATACATTTTTACTTCAAGTGGGTTTCTTGTCACCACGAATTACTCCGATTGTGATACAAAGTATGTCTTCAGACGAGTTAATTTGTCAACCGTCTTTGGACCGTTGGTCGTTGTGAGCCTCAGATTTTAGGGTAAGTATTCATTAAACTTGGTATCACTTCTGTAAACGATGATCTTTCTTTAGTATATCTGGTCCCCTCCAGGGGAAATCTTTCATTGCTCACCATTATCATACTGATAGTTATCTATCCTAGAAATATAACACTTAGTTATTCAGCCCAACACATCAAACTTCCTTAACAGCTTAACATGAAGCTTTATCAGAACATCGCTAGTTATTCAGTCTCTAAATGGTTCGAATCACCGTCGCACCAAAAATGCTCGCCCTTACAGCCGTGGGGGCATTATAATTTGAAGATCAATCCCACTTTAATTGGTAAAAGAGTAGACCAAGAGTTGGAGATGGGTGGTGATGGGTGGTGATGACTAGCCGCCTTCCCCCCAATATTACACTGCTAAATTAGGGAAAGCTAGCGCAGATAGCCCTCATGACGCTTCAAAAAGCAAACAAACAAACAATATTTTTATTTATAGACACCCAACCTAGTGATATGTACTATTACCAAAGACTGGGTTGGTTGAGTACTACTACTTCGGACTGGATTGGTTGAGTAGTAATACTTAGGACTGGATTGGTTGAGTGCTACTACATAGAACTGGATTGGTTGAGTGCTACTACTTAGGATTGGGTTGGTTGAGTACTACTACTTAGGACTCGGTTCGTTGAGTACTACTACTTAGGACTCGTTTGGTTGAGTACTACTACTTAGGACTCGGTTGGTTGAGTACTACTACTTAGGACTGGATTCGAGGAGTACTACTACATAGGACTGGGTTGGTTGAGTACTATTAGTTAGGAATAAATTAGCTGAGTACTACTACTTAGGAATGGGTTGGTTGAGTACTACTACTTAGAACTGGATTAGTTGAATACTACTACTTAGGACTGGATTAGTTGAATACTACAACTTGGAACTAGGTTGGTAGAGTACTACTACCTAGAACAGGATTAGTTGAATACTACTACTTAAAACTAGATTAGTTGAATACTACTACTTAGAACTGGATTAGCTGAGTACTACTACTTAGGACTGGATTGGTTGAGTACTACTACTAAGGACTGGGTTGCTTGAGTACTACTACTTTGGACTGGGTTGGTTGAATACTACTACTTACGACTGGGTTGGTTAAGTACAAATCCTGAGAAATGGATTAGTTGAATACTACTACTTAGAACTGTGTTGGTTGAGTACTACTACTTAGGACTGAATTAGTAGAGTACTACTACTTAGAACTGAGTTGTTTGAATACTACTACTTAGAACTGGATTAGTTGAATACTGCTACTTGGAACTGGGTTGGCTGAGCACTACTACTTTGGACTGGATGAGTTGAAATCTATTACTTAGAACTGGATTAGTTGAATACTACTACTTAGAACTGGATTAGTTGAATAATACTACTTGGAACTGGTTTGGTTCAGTACTACTACTTAGGATTGCATTAGTTGAAAACTACTACTTAGAACTGGATTAGTTGAATACTACTACTTAGAACTGGATTAGTTGAATAATACTACTTGGAACTGGATTGGTTGAGTACTACTACTTAGGTCTCGGTTGGTTGAATATTACTACTTAGGACAAAATTAGTTCAGTACTACTACGTAGGACTGGGTTGGTTCAATACTATTAGTTAAAACTGGATTACCTGAGTACTACAACTTAGAACCAGATTAATTGAATACTACTACTAAAAACTGGGTTGTTTGAGTATTACTACTTAAGACTGGATAAGTTGAACACTATTACTCACAACTGGATTAGTTGAATACTACTACTTAGCACTGGATTAGTTGAATACTACTACTTAGAACTGGGTTAGTTGAATACTACTACTTAGAACTGGATTAGTTGAATACTACTACTTAGAACTGGGTTAGTTGAATACTACTACTTGGAAAAGGGTTGGCTGAGTACTACTACTTAGGACTGGATGAGTTGAAAGCTACTACTTAGGCCGAAATTGGTTGAGTACTACTACTTAGAACTGGGTTGGTTGAGTACTACTAGTTAGCACTGGAGTAGCTGAGTACTACTACTTACGACTGGATTGGTTGAGTTCTACTACTTAGAACTGGGTTGGTTTAGTACTACTACTTAGTACTGGGTTGGTTGAGTACTACTACTTTCGACTGGGTTCGTTGAGTACTACTACTTAGAACTGGATTAGTAGAATACTACTATTTGGACTGGGTGGGTTGAGTACTACTACTTAGAACTGGATTAGTAGAATACTACTATTTGGACTGGGTGGGCTGAGTACTACTACTTAGAACTGGATTGGTTAAGCACTACTACTTAGAACTAGATTAGTTGACTAGTACTACATAGGAATGAATTGGTTGAGTAATACTACTTAGGACTGGATTCGTTGAGTACTTCTACTTAGGACGGGATTATTTGAGTACTAATACTCAGAACTGGATTAGTTGAATACTACTACTTAGGACTGGGTGGCATGAGTAATACTACTTCGGGTTAGATTGGTTCAGTGCTACTACTCAGAACTAAATTGGTTGAGTACTACTACTTAGGACTGGGTTGGTTGAGTACTACTACTTACGACTGCGTTGGTTGAGTACAAATCCTGAGAAATGGATTAGTTGAATACTACTACTTGTACTGGGAGGGTTGAGTACTACTACTTAGAACTGGGCTGGTTAAGTACTACTACTTAAGACTGGATTAGTTGAATACTACTACTTAGAACTCGGTGGTTTGAGTACTACTACCTACAACTATGTTGGTTGAGTACTACTACTTAGGGTTGGATTGGTTGAGTGCTACTACTCAGTACTGGATTGGTTGAGTACTACTAGTTTGGGCTCGATTAGTTGAGTGCTACTACTTAACACTGGATTAGTTGAGTACAACTACTTAGGAATGGGTTGGTTGAGTACTACTACTTAGAACTGGATTGGTTAAGTACTACTACTTAGAACTGGGTTGGTTGAGTACTACTACTTAAAGCTGGATTAATTGAGTACTACTACATAGGGCTCGATTAATTGAGTGCTACTATATAGGACTGGATTGGTTGAGTACTACTACTTAGGACTGGATTAATTGAGTGCTACTACTTAGAACTGGGATGGTTGAGTGCTACTTCTTAAGACTGGATTAGTTGAGTACTACCACAGAGGACTAGATTAGTTGAATACCACTAGTTAGGACAGTATTAGTTTAGTACTACTACATAGGATTGTATTGGTTGAGTACTACTACTTAGGACTGGGTTGGCTGAGTACTACTACTTAGAACTGGATTGGTTAAGCACTACTACTTAGGACTAGATTAGTTGACTAGTACTACATAGGAAAGAATTGGTTGAGTACTACTACTTAAAACTGGATTAGTTGAGTACTAGTACTTAGGACTGGGTTGGTTGAGTACTACTAGTTAGGACTGGATTAGTTCAGTACTACTACTTAGGACTGGATAAGTTGAGTACTACTACTTAGGACTGGATTAGTTGAGTACTACTTCTTAAAACTGAGTGGGTTGACTATTACTACATAGAACTGGGTTGATTGAGTACTACTACTTAGGACTGGATTAGTTGAGTACTACTTCTTAAAACTGAGTGGGTTGACTATTACTACATAGAACTGGGTTGATTGAGTGCTACTTCTCAGGACTGGATAAGTCGATCACTACTACTCATAACTGGATTAGTCGAATATTACTACTTAGCACTGGATTAGTTGAATACTACTACTTGGATCTGGATTGGTTAAGTACTACTACTTAGAACTGGGTTAGTTGAGCAGTACTACTTAGAACACGGTTGTTTGAATACTACTACTTAAAACTGGATTACTTGAATGCTACAACTTGGAACTGGGTTGGCTGAGTACTACTACTTAGAACTGGATGAGTTGAAAGCTACTACTTACGACGGGATTGGTTGAATACTACTACTCATAACTGGATTAGTTGAATACTACTACTTAGGACTGGATTAGTTGAATACTACTACTAAGAACTGGATTAGCTGAGAACTACTACTTAGGACTGGATTAGTTGAGTACTACTACTTAAAACTGAATTGGTTGAGTGCTACTACCTAGGATTGGATTAGTGGAGTACTGCTACTTAGGACAGGATTAGTTGAGTACTACTACTAAGGACTGGATTACTTGAGTACTATTACTTAAAACTGGGTGGGTTAAGTATTACTACTTAGAACTTGGTTGGTTGAGTACTACTACTTAGGACTGGAGTAGCTGAGTACTACTACTTACGACTGGATTGGTTAAGTACTACCACTTAGAACTGGGTTGGTTGAGTATTACTACTTAGTACTGGGTTGGTTGAGTATTACTACTTAGGACTGTATTAGTTCAGTACTACTACTTAGGACTGGATTAGTTGAGTACTAATACTCAGAACTGGATTAGTTGAATACTACTACTTAGGACTGGGTGGGTTGAGTACTACTACTTACAACTGTATTGGTTCAGTACCACAACTTCGGGTTGGTTTGGTTGAGTGCTACTACTCAGGACTGGATTGGTTGAGTACTACTACTCAGGGCTGGATAAGTCGATCACTACTACTCATAACTGGATTAGTCGAATATTACTACTTAGCACTGGATTAGTTGAATACTACTACTTGGATCTGGATTGGTTAAGTACTACTACTTAGAACTGGGTTAGTTGAGCAGTACTACTTAGAACACGGTTGTTTGAATACTACTACTTAAAACTGGATTACTTGAATGCTACTACTTGGAACTGGGTTGGCTGAGTACTACTACTTAGAACTGGATGAGTTGAAAGCAACTACTTACGACACTATTGGTTGAGTACTACTACTTAGAATTGGATTAATTGAATACTTTTACTTAGGAGGAGGTTGGTTTAGTACTAGTACTAAGGACTAGATTAGTTGAATACTACTACTCATAACTGGATTAGTTGAATACTACTACTTAGAACTGGATTAGCTGAGAACTACTACTTATGACTGGATTGGTTGAGTAATACTACTTAGGACTGGGTCGGTTGAGTACTACTACTTAGGACTGGATTAGTTGAGTACTACTAGTTAGCACTGGAGTAGCTGAGTACTACTACTTACGACTGGATTGGTTGAGTTCTACTACTTAGAACTGGGTTGGTTTAGTACTACTACTTAGTACTGGGTTGGTTGAGTACTACTACTTTCGACTGGGTTCGTTGAGTACTACTACTTAGAACTGGATTAGTAGAATACTACTATTTGGACTGGGTGGGTTGAGTACTACTACTTAGAACTATGTTGGTTGAGTACTACTACTTAGACTTGGATTGGTTGAGTGCTACTACTCAGTACTGGATTGGTTGAGTACTACTAGTTTGGGCTGGATTAGTTGAGTGATACTACTTAACACTGGATTAGTTGAGTACAACTACTTACGAATAGGTTGGTTGAGTACTACTACTTAGAACTGGATTGGTTAAGTACTACTACTTAGGACTGGGTTGGTTGAGTACTACTACTTAGGGCTGGATTAATTGAGTACTACTACATAGGGCTGGATAAATTGAGTGCTACTATATAGGACTGAATTGGTTGAGTACTACTATTTAGGACTGGAATAGTTCAGTGCTACTACTCAGGACTAAATTGGTTGATTACTAATACATAGAGCTGGATTAGTTGAGTGCTACTACTTAAAACTGGATTAGTTGAGTACTACTACTTAGGAATGGGTTGGCTGAGTACTACTACTTAGAACTGGATTGGTTAAGCACTACTACTTAGGACTAGATTAGTTGACTAGTACTACATAGGAATGAATTGGTTGAGTAATACTACTTAGGACTGGATTAGTTGAGTACTTCTACTTAGGACGGGATTATTTGAGTACTAATACTCAGAACTGGATTAGTTGAATACTACTACTTAGGACTGGGTGGCATGAGTAATACTACTTCGGGTTAGATTGGTTCAGTGCTACTACTCAGAACTAAATTGGTTGAGTACTACTACTTAGGACTGGGTTGGTTGAGTACTACTACTTACGACTGCGTTGGTTGAGTACAAATCCTGAGAAATGGATTAGTTGAATACTACTACTTGTACTGGGAGGGTTGAGTACTACTACTTAGAACTGGGCTGGTTAAGTACTACTACTTAAGACTGGATTAGTTGAATACTACTACTTAGAACTCGGTGGTTTGAGTACTACTACCTACAACTATGTTGGTTGAGTACTACTACTTAGGGTTGGATTGGTTGAGTGCTACTACTCAGTACTGGATTGGTTGAGTACTACTAGTTTGGGCTCGATTAGTTGAGTGCTACTACTTAACACTGGATTAGTTGAGTACAACTACTTAGGAATGGGTTGGTTGAGTACTACTACTTAGAACTGGATTGGTTAAGTACTACTACTTAGAACTGGGTTGGTTGAGTACTACTACTTAAAGCTGGATTAATTGAGTACTACTACATAGGGCTCGATTAATTGAGTGCTACTATATAGGACTGGATTGGTTGAGTACTACTACTTAGGACTGGATTAATTGAGTGCTACTACTTAGAACTGGGATGGTTGAGTGCTACTTCTTAAGACTGGATTAGTTGAGTACTACCACAGAGGACTAGATTAGTTGAATACTACTACTTGGGACTGGTATTAGTTTAGTACTACTACTTAGGATTGTATTGGTTGAGTACTACTACTTAGGACTGGGTTGGTTGAGTACTACTACTTAGAACTGGATTGGTTAAGTACTACTACTTAGGACTGGATTAGTTGACTACTACTACATAGGAAAGGATTGGTTGAGTACTACTACTTAGGACTGGATTGGTTGAGTACTACTACTTAGGACTGGGTTGGTTGAGTACTACTACTTAGGACTGGATTGGTTGAGTACTACTACTTAGGACTGGATTAGTTGAGTACTACTACTTAGGACTGGATTAGTTGAGTACTACTTCTTAAAACTGAGTGGGTTGAGTAATACTACTTAGAACTGGGTTGGTTGAGTACTACTACTTAGGACTGGATTAGTTGAGTACTACTACTTAGAACTGGATTAGTTGAATACTACTACTTAGGACTGGGTGGGTTGAGTACTACTACTTAGAACTGTGTTGGTTGAGTACTACTACTTACTGGATTAGGACTGGTTTGGTTGAGTACTACTACTTAGGACTGGATAAGTTGATCACTACTACTTATAACTGGATTAGTTGAATACTACTACTTAGCACTGGATTAGTTGAATACTACTACTTGGACTGGATTGGTTAAGTACTACTACTTAGAACTGGGTTAGTTGAGCAGTACTACTTAGAACACGGTTGTTTGAATACTACTACTTAAAACTGGATTATTTGAATGCTACTACTTGGAACTGGGTTGGCTGAGTACTACTACTTAGAACTGAATGAGTTGAAAGCTACTACTTACGACGGGATTGGTTGAATACTACTACTTATAACTGGATTAGTTGAATACTACTACTTAGGACTGGATTAGTTGAATACTACTACTAAGAACTGGATTAGCTGAGTACTACTACTTAGGACTGGATTGGTTGAGTACTACTACTTAAAACTGGATTGGTTGAGTACTACTACTTAGGACTGGATTAGTTGAGTACTACTACTTAGGACTGGATTAGTTGAGTACTACTACTTAGGACTGGATTAGTTGAGTACTACTACTTAAAACTGGGTTGGTTGAGTACTACTACTTAGAACTTGGTTGGTTGAGTACTACTACTTAGGACTGGATTGGTTGAGTACTACTACTACTACGACTGGATTGAATACTACTACTTTGGTTGAGTACTACTACTACTTTGAACTGGGTTGGTTGAGTATTACTACTTAGTACTGGGTTGGTTGAGTACTACTACTTAGGACTGGATTAGTTGAGTACTACTACTTAGGACTGGATAATTTGAGTACTACTAATTAGGACTGGATTAGTTGAGTACTAGTTCTTAAAACTGAGTGGGTTGACTATTACTACTTAGAACTGGGTTGATTAAGTACTACTACTTAGGACTGGATTAGTTGAGTACTAATACTCAGAACTGGATTAGTTGAATACTACTACATAGGACTGGGTGGGTTGAGTACTACTACTTACAACTGGTATTGGTTGAGTACCACTACTTCGGGTTGGTTTGGTTGAGTGCTACTACTCAGGACTGGATTGGTTGAGTACTACTACTCAGGGCTGGATAAGTCGATCACTACTACTCATAACTGGATTAGTCGAATATTACTACTTAGCACTGGATTAGTTGAATACTACTACTTGGATCTGGATTGGTTAAGTACTACTACTTAGAACTGGGTTAGTTGAGCAGTACTACTTAGAACACGGTTGTTTGAATACTACTACTTAAAACTGGATTACTTGAATGCTACTACTTGAAACTGGGTTGGCTGAGTACTACTACTTAGAACTGGATGAGTTGAAAGCAACTACTTACGACGGGATTGGTTGAGTACTACTACTTACAACTGGATTAATTAAATACTATTACTTAGGAGGAGGTTGGTTTAGTACTAGTCCTAAGGACTAGATTAGTTGAATACTACTACTCATAACTGGATTAGTTGAATACTACTACTTAGGACTGGATTGGTTGAGTACTACTACTTAGGACTGGATTGGTTGAGTACTACTCCTTAGGACTGGGTTGGTTGAGTACTACTACTTAGGACTGGATTGGTTGAGTACTACTACTTAGGACTGGGTAGCTGAGTACTACTACTTAGGACTGGATTGGTTGAGTACTACTACTTAGAACTGGGTTGGTTGAGTACTACTACTTAGGACTGGGTTGGTTGAGTACTACTACTTAAGACTGGGT
Organism: Tachypleus tridentatus; assembly: GCF_004210375.1. Classification (NCBI taxonomy): domain Eukaryota; kingdom Metazoa; phylum Arthropoda; class Merostomata; order Xiphosura; family Limulidae; genus Tachypleus; species Tachypleus tridentatus. The sequence goes on along the minus strand of NC_134833.1, from coordinate 22,977,686 downwards.
TGGTTGAGTACTACTACTTAGAACTATATTAGTTGAATACTACTACTTGGACTGGGTTGGTTGAGTACTACTACTTAGAACTGGATTGGTTGAGTACTACTACTTAGGGCTGGATTGGTTGAGTGCTACTACTTATAACTGGATTAGTTGAGTACTACTACTTAGAACTGGATTGGATAAGCACTACTACTTAGAACTGGATTGGTTGAGTACTACTACTTAGAACTGGGTTGGTTGAGTACTACTACTTAGAACTGGATTGGTTGAGTACTACTACTTAGGACTGGGTTGGTTGAGTACTACTACTTAGGACTGGATTGGTTGGTACTACTACTTAGGACTGGATTAATTGAGTACTACTACTTAGGACTGGATTGGTTGAGTACTACTACTTAGGACTGGATTGGTTGAGTACTACTACTTAGGACTGGATTGGTTGAGTACTACTACTTAGAGACTGGATTGGTTGAGTACTACTACTTAAAACTGGATTGGTTGAGTACTACTACTTAGGAACTGGGTTGGTTGAGTACTACTACTTAGAACTGGATTGGTTGAGTACTACTACTTAGGACTGGATTAGTTGAGTACTACTACTTAGGAATGGATTGGTTGAGTACTACTACTTAGGACTGGATTGGTTGAGTACTACTACTTAGGACTGGATTGGTTGAGTACTACTACTTAGAACTGGATTGGTTGAATACTACTACTTAGGACTGGATTGGTTGAGTACTACTACTTAGGGTTGGATTGGTTGAGTACTACTACTTAGAACTGGATTGGTTGAGTACTACTACTTAGGACTGGGTTGGTTGAGTACTACTACTTAGACTGGTTGGTTGAGTACTACTACTGAAATGGTTGAGTTGAGTACTAGAACTGGATTAGTTGAATACTACTACTTGGACTGGGTTGGTTGAGTACTACTACTTAGAACTGGATTGGTTGAGTACTACTACTTAAGACTGGATTGGTTGAGTACTACTACTTAGAACTGGTTGGTTGAGTACTACTACTTAGGACTGGATTGGTTGAGTACTACTACTTAGGACTGGATTGGTTGAGTACTACTACTTAGGACTGGATTGGTTGAGTACTACTACTTTGGACTGGATTGGTTGAGTACTACTACTTAGGACTGGATTAGTTGAGTACTACTACTTAGGACTGGGTTGGTTGAGTACTACTACTTAGAACTGGATTGGTTAAGTACTACTACTTAGAACTGGGTTGGTTGAGTACTACTACTTAAAACTGGATTGGTTGAGTACTACTACTTAGGACTGGATTGGTTGAGTACTACTACTTAGGACTGGATTGGTTGAGTACTACTACTTAGGACTGGATTGGTTGAGTACTACTACTTGGGACTGGTTTGGTTGAGTACTACTACTTAGAACTGGGTTGGTTGAGTACTACTACTTAGGACTGGATTAGTTGAGTACTACTACTTAGGACTGGATTAGTTGAGTACTACTACTTAGGACTGGATTGGTTGAGTACTACTACTTAGGACTGGGTTGGTTGAGTACTACTACTTAGAACTGGATTAGTTGAGTACTACTACTTAGGACTGGATTAGTTGAGTACTACTACTTAGGACTGGGTTGGTTGAGTACTACTACTTAGGACTGGATTGGTTGAGTACTACTACTTAGGACTGGGTTGGTTGAGTACTACTACTTGGGACTGGATTAGTTGAGTACTACTACTTAGGACTGGATTAGTTGAGTACTACTACTTGGGACTGGATTAGTTGAGTACTACTACTTAAAACTGAGTTGGTTGAGTACTACTACTTAGAACTGGGTTGGTTGAGTACTACTACTTAGGACTGGATTAGTTGAGTACTACTACTTAGAACTGGATTAGTTGAATACTACTACTTAGGACTGGGTTGGTTGAGTACTACTACTTAGTGATACTACTCAACTGGATTGGTTGAGTACTACTACTTAGGACTGGATTGGTTGAGTACTACTACTTCAGGACTGGATTAGTTGAGTACTACTACTTAAAACTGGATTAGTTGAATACTACTACTTAGGACTGGATTGGTTGAATACTACTACTTGGACTGGATTGGTTGAGTACTACTACTTAGAACTGGGTTGGTTGAGTACTACTACTTAGGACTGGGTTGGTTTGAATACTACTACTTAAAACTGGATTAGTTGAATACTACTACTTGGAACTGGATTGGTTGAGTACTACTACTTAGAACTGGATTAGTTGAGTACTACTACTTACGACTGGATTGGTTGAGTACTACTACTTAGAACTGGATTGGTTGAGTACTACTACTTAGGACTGGATTGGTTGAATACTACTACTTAGAACTGGATTGGTTGAGTACTACTACTTGGGACTGGATTGGTTGAGTACTACTACTTAAAACTGGGTTGGTTGAGTACTACTACTTAGGACTGGATTGGTTGAGTACTACTACTTAGGACTGGGTTGGTTGAGTACTACTATTTAGGACTGGATTAGTTGAGTACTACTACTTAGAACTGGGTTGGTTGAGTACTACTACTTAGAACTGGGTTGGTTGAGTACTACTACTTGGGACTGGATTAGTTGAGTACTACTACTTAGGACTGGATTGGTTGAGTACTACTACTTTGAACTGGGTTGGTTGAGTACTACTACTTAGTACTGGGTTGGTTGAGTACTACTACTTGGGACTGGATTGGTTGAGTACTACTACTTAGGACTGGATTGGTTTGAGTACTACTACTTAGGACTGGATTAGTTGAGTACTACTTCTGAAAACTGAGTGGGTTGAGTATTACTATTTAGAACTGGGTTGGTTGAGTACTACTTGTTAGGACTGGATTGTTTGAATACTACTACTTAAAACTTGATTATTTGAATGCTACTACTTGGGACTGGGTTGGTTGAGTACTACTACTTAGAACTGGATTGGTTGAGTACTACTACTTCGGGTTGGTTTGGTTGAGTACTACTACTTAGGACTGGATTGGTTGAGTACTACTACTTAGGACTGGATAAGTTGACTACTACTACTTAGAACTGGATTGGTTGAGTACTACTACTTGGGACTGGATTAGTTGAGATACTACTACTCAGGACTGGATTGGTTGAGTACTACTACTTAGAACTGGGTTGGTTGTACTACTACTTAGAACACGGTTGGTTGAGTACTACTACTTAAAACTGGATTGGTTGAATGCTACTACTTAGGACTGGGTTGGTTGAGTACTACTACTTAGAACTGAATGAGTTGAAAGCTACTACTTACGACGGGATTGGTTGAGTACTACTACTTAAAACTGGATTAATTGAATACTACTACTTAGGAGGAGGTTGGTTTAGTACTAGTCCTAAGGACTAGATTAGTTGAATACTACTACTTACTGGATAACTGGAGAATACTACTACTTACGACTGGATTGGTTGAGTAATACTATTTAGGACTGTTTCGGTTGAGTACTACTACTTAGGACAGGATTAGTTGAGTACTACTACTTAAAACTGGGTTGGTTGAGTGCTACTACTTAGGATAAGATTAGTTGATTACTACTACTTTGGACTGGATTGGGTGAGTAATATTACTTAGGAATGGGTTTGTTGAGTACTACTACTTAGGACTGGGTTGGTTGAGTACTACTACTTAAAACTGGATTAGTTGAGTACTAATACTCAGAACTGGATTACTTGAATACTACTACTCATAACTGGATTAATTGAATACTAATACTTAGAACTGTGTTGGTTGAGTACTACTACTTAGGACTGGATAAGTTGAGTACTTCTTCTTAGGACGGGATTAGTTGAGTACTTCACCTTAGGGCTGGATTAATTGAATACTACTACTTAGCAATGGATTAGTTGAGTACTACTACTTAGGACTGGATTAGTTGAGTACTAATACTTAGGACTGGGTTGGTTGAGTACTACTACTTAGGACTGGATTAGTTGAGTACTAATACTTAGGACTGGGTTGGTTGAGTACTACTACTTATGACTGGATTAGTTCAGTACTACTACTGAGGACTAGATAAGTTGAGTACTACTACTTAGGACTGGATTAGTTTAGTACTACTTCTTAAAACTGAGTGGGTAGAGTATAACTACTTAGAACTGTGTTGGTTAAGTACTACTAATCCGAATTGGTTTGGTTAAGTGCTACTAATCAAAACTGGATTGGTTGAGTACTACTACTTAGGGCTGGATAAGTCGATCACTACTACTCATAACTGGATTAGTCGAATATTACTACTTAGCACTGGATTAGTCGAATATTACTACTTAGCACTGGATTAGTTGAATACTACTACTTAGAACTGGATTGGTTAAGTACTACTACTTAGAACTGGGTTGGTTGAGTATTACTACTTAGTACTGGGTTGGTTGAGTACTACTACTTAGGACTGGGTGGGTTGAGTACTACTACTTAGAACTGGATTAGTTGAGTACTACTACTTAAAACTGGATTGGTTGAGAACTACTACTTAGAACTGCATTGGTTGAGTACTGCTACTTTGAACTGGGTTTGTTGAGTACTACTACTTAGGACTGGGTTGGTTGAATACTACTACTTAAGACTGGGAGGGTTGAGTACTACTACTTCGGGTTGGATTGGTTCAGTGCTACTACTCAGGACTAAATTGGTTGATTACTAATACATAGGGCTGGATTAGTTTAGTGCTACTACATAAAACTGGATTAGTTGAGTACTACTACTTAGGACTGGGTTGGCTGAGTACTACTACTTAGAACTGGATTGGTTAAGCACTACTACTTAGGACTTGATTAGTTGACTAGTACTACATAGGAAGAAATTGGTTGAGTACTACTACTTAGAACTGGATTGGTTAAGCACTACTACTTAGGACTTGATTAGTTGACTAGTACTACATAGGAATAAATTGGTTGAGTACTACTACTTAGGACTGGATTAGTTCAGTTCTTCTACTTAGGACGGGATTAGTTAAATATTTCTACTTAGGGCTGGATTAATTGAATACTACTACTTGGCACTGGATTAGCTGAGTACTACTACTCAGGACTGGATTGAATGAGTAATATTACTTAGGAATGGGTTGGTTGAGTACTACTACTTAGAACTGGGTTAGTTGAGCACTACTACTTAGAACACGGTTGTTTGAATACTACTACTTAAAACTGGATAACTTGAATGCTACTACTTGGAACTGGGTTAGTTGAGCACTACTACTTAGAACACGGTTGTTTGAATACTACTACTAAAAACTGGATAACTTGAATGCTACTACTTGGAACTGGGTTGGCTGAGTACTACTACTTAGAACTGGATGAGTTGAAAGCAACTACTTACGACGGTATTGGTTGAGTACTACTACTTAGAGTTGGATTAATTGTATACTCCTACTTAGGAGGAGGTTGGTTTAGTACTAGTACTAAGGACTAGATTAGTTTAATACTACTACTCATAACTGGATTAGTTGAATACTACTACTTAGAACTGGATTAGCTGAGAACTACTACTTAGGATGGATTGGTTGAGTAATACTACTTAGGACTGGATCGGTTGAGTACTACTACTTAGGACTGGATTAGTTGAGTACTACTACTTCGGACTGGATAATTTGAGTACTACTAATTAGGACTGGATTAGTTGAGTACTAGTTCTTAAAACTGAGTGGGTTGACTACTACTACTTAGGACTGGGTTGGTTGAGTACTACTACTTAGGACTGGATTAGTTGAGTACTAATACTCAGAACTGGATTAGTTGAATACTACTATTTAGGACTGGGTAAGATGAGTACTACTACTTAGAACTGGATTGGTTGAGTACTACTACTTCGAACTGGGTTGGTTGAGTGCTACTACTCAGGACTGGATTGGTTGAGTACTACTACTTAGAACTGAATGAGTTGAAAGCTACTACTTACGACGGGATTGGTTGAGTACTACTACTTAGGACTGGATTGGTTGAATACTACTACTTGGGAGGAGGTTGGTTTAGTACTAGTCCTAAGGACTAGATTAGTTGAATACTACTACTCCTAACTGGATTAGCTGAGAACTCCTTCTTACGACTGGATTGGTTGAGTAATACTATTTAGGACTGTTTCGGTTGAGTACTACTACTTAGGACAGGATTAGTTGAGTACTACTACTTAAAACTGGGTTGGTTGAGTGCTACTACTTAGGATAAGATTAGTTGATTACTACTACTTTGGACTGGATTGGGTGAGTAATATTACTTAGGAATGGGTTTGTTGAGTACTACTACTTAGGACTGGGATGGTTGAGTACTACTACTTAAAACTGGATTAGTTGAGTACTAATACTCAGAACTGGATTACTTGAATACTACTACTCATAACTGGATTAATTGAATACTAATACTTAGAACTGTGTTGGTTGAGTACTACTACTTAGGACTGGATAAGTTGAGTACTTCTACTTAGGACTGGATTAGTTGAGTACTTCTACTTAGGGCTGGATTAGTTGAGTACTACTACTTAGGAATGGGTTGGTTGAGTACTACTACTTAGGACTGGATTGGTTGAGTACTACTACTTAGGACTGGGTTGGTTGAGTACTACTACTTAGGACTGGATTAGTTGAGTACTAATACTTAGGACTGGGTTGGTTGAGTACTACTACTTATGACTGGATTAGTTCAGTACTACTACTGAGGACTAGATAAGTTGAGTACTACTACTTAGGACTGGATTAGTTTAGTACTACTTCTTAAAACTGGGTTGGTTGAGTACAACTACTTAGAACTGTGTTGGTTAAGTACTACTAATCCGAATTGGTTTGGTTAAGTGCTACTAATCAAAACTGGATTGGTTGAGTACTACTACTTAGGGCTGGATAAGTCGATCACTACTACTCATAACTGGATTAGTCGAATATTACTACTTAGCACTGGATTAGTTGAATACTACTACTTGGAACTGGATTGGTTGAGTACTACTACTTAGAACTGGGTTGGTTGAGTACTACTACTTAGTACTGGATTGGTTGAGTACTACTACTTAGGACTGGGTGGGTTGAGTACTACTACTTAGAACTGGATTAGTTGAGTACTACTACTTAAAACTGGATTGGTTGAGAACTACTACTTAGAACTGCATTGGTTGAGTACTGCTACTTTGAACTGGGTTTGTTGAGTACTACTACTTAGGACTGGGTTGGTTGAATACTACTACTTAAGACTGGGAGGGTTGAGTACTACTACTTCGGGTTGGATTGGTTCAGTGCTACTACTCAGGACTAAATTGGTTGATTACTAATACATAGGGCTGGATTAGTTTAGTGCTACTACATAAAACTGGATTAGTTGAGTACTACTACTTAGGACTGGTTGGTTGGCTGGATTGGTTGAGCACTACTACTTAGAACTGGATTGGTTAAGCACTACTACTTAGGACTTGATTAGTTGACTAGTACTACATAGGAATAAATTGGTTGAGTACTACTACTTAGAACTGGATTGGTTAAGCACTACTACTTAGGACTTGATTAGTTGACTAGTACTACATAGGAATAAATTGGTTGAGTACTACTACTTAGGACTGGATTAGTTCAGTTCTTCTACTTAGGACGGGATTAGTTAAATATTTCTACTTAGGGCTGGATTAATTGAATACTACTACTTGGCACTGGATTAGCTGAGTACTACTACTCAGGACTGGATTGAATGAGTAATATTACTTAGGAATGGGTTGGTTGAGTACTACTACTTAGAACTGGGTTAGTTGAGCACTACTACTTAGAACACGGTTGTTTGAATACTACTACTTAAAACTGGATAAGTTGAATACTACTACTTGGAACTGGGTTGGTTGAGTACTACTACTTAGAACACGGTGGTTTGAATACTACTACTTAAAACTGGATAACTTGAATACTACTACTTGGAACTGGGTTGGTTGAGTACTACTACTTAGAACTGGATTAGTTGAAAGCAACTACTTACGACTGGTATTGGTTGGTACTACTACTTAGGAATTGGATTAATTGTATACTCCTACTTAGGAGGAGGTTGGTTTAGTACTAGTACTAAGGACTAGATTAGTTTAATACTACTACTCATAACTGGATTAGTTGAATACTACTACTTAGAACTGGATTAGCTGAGAACTACTACTTAGGACTGGATTGGTTGAGTAATACTACTTAGGACTGGATCGGTTGAGTACTACTACTTAGGACTGGATTAGTTGAGTACTACTACTTAAAACTGGGTTGGTTGAGTGATACTACTTAGGATTGGATTAGTTGAGTACTGCTACTTAGGACAAGATTAGTTGATTACTACTACTTTGGACTGAATTAGTTGAGTACTACTACTTAGGACTGGATTGGTTCAGTACTACTACTTAAAACTGGGTTAGTTGAGTACTACTACTTCTAACTGGGTTAGTTGAGTACTACTACTAGAACTGGACTGAGTACTACTACTTGGAACTGGATTGGGTTGAGTACTACTACTTAGGACTGGGTTGGTTGAGTACTACTACTTAGGACTGGGTTGGTTGAGTACTACTACATAAGACTGGGTTGGTTCAGTACTAATACTTAGAACTAAGTTCGTTGAATACTACTACTTAGGACTGGATTAGTTGAGTACTACTACTTAGGACTGGATTAGTTGAATACTACTACTTAGGACTGGGTTGGTTGAGTACTACTACTTAGAACTGGTTGGTTGAGTACTACTACTTAGGGTTGGATTGGTTGAGTACTACTACTTAGGACTGGATTGGTTGAGTACTACTACTTAGGACTGGATTGGTTGAGACACTACTACTTATAACTGGATTAGTTGAGCACTACTACTTAAGGACTGGATTGGTTGAATACTACTACTTAGAACTGGATTGGTTAGGAGTACTACTACTTGGAACTGGATTAGTTGACTACTACTACTTGGAACTGGGTTGGTTGAGTACTACTACTTAGAACTGGATTAGTTGAATACTACTACTTGGAACTGGGTTGGTTGAGTACTACTACTTAGAACTGGATTGGTTGAGTACTACTACTTGGGACTGGATTGGTTGAGTACTACTACTTAGAACTGGATTAGTTGAATACTACTACTTAGGACTGGGTTGGTTGAGTACTACTACTTAGGACTGGATTGGTTGAGTACTACTACTTAGAACTGGGTTGGTTGAGTACTACTACTTAAAACTGGATTGGTTGAGTACTACTACTTAGGGTTGGACAGACTGGATTGGTTGAGTACTACTACTTAGGACTGGATTGGTTGAGTACTACTACTTAAAACTGGATTGGTTGAATACTACTACTTAGGACTGGATTGGTTGAGTACTACTACTTAGTACTACTACTTAGACTGGATTGGTTGAGTACTACTACTTAATTGATACTACTACTTGGCACTGGATTAGCTGAGTACTACTTGGACTGGGAGGGTTGAGAGTACTACTACTGACTGGATTAGTTGAATACTACTACTTAGGACTAGGACTGGATTGGTTGAGTACTACTACTTAGAACTGTGTTGGTTGAGTACTACTACTTAGGACTGGATTGGTTGAGTACTACTACTTAGTACTACTACTTGGATTAGTTGAGTGCTACTACTACTGGATTAGTTGAGACTACTTAGGACTGGATTGGTTGAGTACTACTACTTAGGACTATTGGTTGAGTACTACTACTTAGGACTGGATTAGTTGAGTACTACTACTTAGGACTGGGTTGGTTGAATACTACTACTTAAACTGGATTGGGTTGAGTACTACTACTTAGAACTGGATTGGTTGAGTACTACTACTTACTGGATTGGGTTGAGTACTACTACTTAGGTTACTGGATTGGTTGAGTACTACTACTTAGAACTGGATTGGTTGAATACTACTACTTAGAACTGGGTTGGTTGAGTACTACTACTTAGAACTGGATTGGTTGAGTACTACTACTTAGAACTGGATTAGTTGAAAACTACTACTTGGGAACTGGGTTGGTTGAGTACTACTACTTAGGACTGAGTGCTACTACTTAAAACTGGATTGGTTGAGTACTACTACTTGGAACTGGGTTGGTTGAGTACTACTACTTAGAACTGGATTGGTTGAGCACTACTACTTAGGACTGGGTTGGTTGAGTACTACTACTTAGGACTGGATTGGTTGAGTACTACTACTTAGGAACTGGGTTGGTTGAGTACTACTACTTAGAACTGGATTAGTTGAATACTACTACTTAGGACTGGATTGGTTGAGTACTACTACTTAAAACTGGATTAGTTGAGTACTACTACTTAGGACTGGATTGGTTGAGTACTACTACTTAGGACTGGATTTGGTTGAGTACTACTACTTAGAACTGGATTGGTTGAGTACTACTACTTAGGACTGGGTTGGTTGAGTACTACTACTTAGGACTGGATTAGTTGAGTACTACTACTTAAAACTGGGTTGGTTGAGTACTACTACTAGGACTGGGTTGGTTGAGTACTACTACTTAGGACTGGATTAGTTGAGTACTACTACTTACGACTGGATTAGTTGAGTACTACTACTTACAACTGGAATTGGTTGAGTACTACTACTTAGAACTGGGTTGGTTGAGTACTACTACTTAGGACTGGATTAGTTGAGTACTACTACTTAGAACTGGATTGGTTGAATACTACTACTTGGGACTGGATTGGTTGAGTACTACTACTTAAAACTGGATTGGTTGAGTACTACTACTTGAACGGGTTGGTTGAGTACTACTACTTAGAACTGGATTGGTTGAATACTACTACTTAGGACTGGGTTGGTTGAGTACTACTACTTAGGACTGGATTAGTTGAATACTACTACTTGGAACTGGATTGGTTGGTACTACTACTTAGAACTGGATTGGTTGAGTACTACTACTTAGGACTGGGTTGGTTGAGTACTACTACTTAGGACTGGATTAGTTGAGTACTACTACTTAGGACTGGATTGGTTGAGTACTACTACTTAGGACTGGATTGGTTGAGTACTACTACTTAGAACTGGATTGGTTGAGTACTACTACTTAGAACTGGGTTTGTTGAGTACTACTACTTACTGGATTGGTTGAGTACTACTACTTAAAACTGGATTGGTTGGTACTACTACTTAGAACTGGATTGGTTGAATACTACTACTCATAACTGGATTGGTTGTACTACTACTTAGAACTGGATTAGTTACTGGATTGGTTGAGGACTGGATTGGACTGAGTACTACTACTTAGGACTGGATTGGTTGAGTACTACTACTTAGGACTGGATTGGTTGAATACTACTACTTAGCACTGGATTGGTTGAGTGCTACTACTTAGGACTGGATTGGTTGAGTATTACTACTACTTAGGAGACTGGATTGGTTGAGTACTACTACTATTAGGACTGGGTTGGTTGATACTACTACTTAGGACTGGGTTGGTTGAGTACTACTACTTAGGACTGGATTGGTTGAGTACTACTACTTACAACTAGTTGAGTATTACTACTACTTAGGACTGGAGTTGATACTACTACTTAAAACTGGGTGGGTTGTATACTACTACTTAGAACTGGTGTTGGTTGAGTACTACTACTTAGGACTGGTTGGTTGAGTACTACTACTCAGAACTGGATTGGTTGAATACTACTACTTAGGACTGGATTAGTTGACTACTACTACTTAAAACTGGATTGGTTGAGTACTACTACTTAGGACTGGATTGGTTGAATACTACTACTTGGAACTGGTTGGTTGAGTACTACTACTTAGGACTGGATTGGTTGAGTACTACTACTTAGGACTACTACTTAGGACTGGATTAGACTTAGGACTGGGTTGGTTGAGTACTACTACTTAGAACTGGATTAGTTGAGTACTACTACTTAGGACTGGATTGGTTGAGTACTACTACTTAGAACTGGATTGGTTGAGTACTACTACTTAAAACTGGGTTTGTTGAGTACTACTACTTGAGGACTGGATTGGTTGAGTACTACTACTTAAACTACTACTAGTTGAGTACTACTACTTAGGGTTGGATTGGTTGAGTACTACTACTCAGAACTGGATTGGTTGATTACTACTACTTAGAACTGGATTGGTTGAGTACTACTACTAAAACTGGATTGGTTGAGTACTACTACTTAGGACTGGATTGGCTGAGTACTACTACTTAGAACTGGTTGGTTGAGTACTACTACTTAGAACTGGATTGGTTGAGTACTACTACTTAGGACTGGATTAGTTGAGTACTACTACTTGAACTGGATTAGTTAAGTACTACTACTTGGGACTGGATTGGTTGAGTACTACTACTTAGAACTGGATTAGTTGAGTACTACTACTTAGGACTGGATTAGTTGAATACTACTACTTAGGACTGGATTGGTTGAATACTACTACTTAGGACTGGATTAGTTGAGTACTACTACTTAGGACTGGATTGGTTGAGTACTACTACTTAGAACTGGATTGGTTGAGTACTACTACTTAGGACTGGGTTGGTTGAGTACTACTACTTATGATTACTGGATTAGTTGAGTACTACTACTTAGGACTGGATTGAGTACTACTACTTAAAACTGGATTGGTTGAGTGCTACTACTTACTGAGTTGGTTGAGTACTACTACTTAGAACTGGATTAGTTGAGTACTACTACTTAGACTGGTTGGTTGAGTACTACTACTTAGAACTGGATTAGTTGAGTACTACTACTTAGGAATGGGTTGGTTGAGTACTACTACTTAGGACTGGGTTGGTTGAGTACTACTACTTAGAACTGGATTGGTTGAGTACTACTACTTAGGACTGGGTTGGTTGAGTACTACTACTTAGGACTGGGTTGGTTGAGTACTACTACTTAGGACTGGATTAGTTGGTATTACTACTACTTAGGACTGGGTTGGTTGAGTACTACTACTTAGGACTGGATTAGTTGAGTACTACTACTTAGGACTGGGTTGGTTGAGTACTACTACTTAGGACTGGATTAGTTGAGTACTACTACTTAGGACTGGATTAGTTGAGTACTACTACTTAGGACTGGATTAGTTGAGTCACTACTTAAAACTGGAGTTGGTTGAGTACTACTACTTAGGAACTGGGTTGGTTGAGTACTACTACTTAGAACTGGGTTGGTTGAGTACTACTACTTAGAACTGGATTAGTTGAGTACTACTACTTAAGGACTGGGTTGGTTGAGTACTACTACTTAGAACTGGATTGGTTGAATACTACTACTTGGAACGGATTGGTTGAGTACTACTACTTAGGACTGGATTAGTTGAATACTACTACTTAAAACTGGGTTGGTTGAGTACTACTACTTAGGAACTGGATTGGTTGAATGCTACTACTCCTAACTGGATTAGCTGAGAACCCTTCTTGGGACTGGATTGGTTGAGTACTACTACTTAGGACTGGGTTCGGTTGAGTACTACTACTTACGACAAGGGATTGGTTGAGTACTACTACTTAAAACTGGGTTGGTTGAAGTGCTACTACTTGGGACTGGATTAGTTGAATACTACTACTTAGGACTGGATTGGTTGAGTACTACTACTTAGAACTGGATTGGTTGAGTACTACTACTTAGGACTGGATTGGTTGAGTACTACTACTTAGGACTGGATTAGTTGAGTACTACTACTTAGAACTGGATTGGTTGAGTACTACTACTTAGAACTGGATTAATTGAGTACTACTACTTAGGACTGATTGGTTGAGTACTACTACTTAGGACTGGATTAGTTGCTACTACTACTAAGGACTGGATTAGTTGAGTACTACTACTTAGGACTGGATTGGTTGAGTACTACTACTTAGAAATGGGTTGGTTGAGTACTACTACTTAGGACTGGATGGGGGTTGAGTACTACTACTTAGGACTGGTTGGTTGAGTACTACTACTTAGGACTGGATTAGTTGAGTACTACTACTTAAGGACTGGGTTGGTTGAGTACTACTACTTAAGACTGGATTGGTTGAGTACTACTACTTAGGACTGGATTGGTTGAGTACTACTACTTAGGACTGGATTGTTGAGTACTACTACTTAAAACTGGAGTTGGTTGAATACTACTACTTAGAACTGGATTAGTTGAGTACTACTACACTTGAGTACTACTACTTAGAACTGGATTAGTTGAGTACTACTACTTAGAACTGGGTTGGTTGAGTACTACTACTTAGAACTGGATTGGTTGAGTACTACTACTTAGAACTGGGTTGGTTGAGTACTACTACTTAGGACTGGGTTGGTTGAGTACTACTACTTAGAACTGGGTTGGTTGAGTACTACTACTTAGGAACTGGATTGGTTGAATACTACTACTTAGGACTGGATTGGTTGAATACTACTACTTAGAACTGGATTGGTTGAGTACTACTACTTGGGACTGGGTTGGTTGAGTACTACTACTTAGGACTGGGTTGGTTGAGTACTACTACTTAGAGACTGGATTAGTTGAGTACTACTACTTGGGACTGGATTGGTTGAGTGCTACTACTTAGGACTAGGTTGGTTGAGTACTACTACTTAGGAACTGGATTGGTTGAGTACTACTACTTGGACTGGATTGGTTGAGTACTACTACTTAGGACTGGGTTGGTTGAGTACTACTACTTGGGACTGGATTAGTTGAATACTACTACTTAAAACTGGATTGGTTGAGTACTACTACTTAGAACTGGATTGGTTGAGTACTACTACTTTGAACTGGGTTTGTTGAGTACTACTACTTAGGACTGGGTTGGTTGAAACTACTACTTAAGACTGGGAGGGTTGAGTACTACTACTTAGGACTGGATTGGTTGAGTGCTACTACTTAGGACTGGGTTGGTTGAGTACTACTACATAGGGCTGGATTAGTTTGAGTGCTACTACTTAAAACTGGATTAGTTGAGTACTACTACTTGGGACTGGGTTGGTTGAGTACTACTACTTAGGACTGGATTGGTTGAGCACTACTACTTAGGACTGGATTAGTTGAGTACTACTACTTAGGAACTAAATTGGTTGAGTACTACTACTTAGAACTGGTTGGTTAAGTACTACTACTTGGGACTGGATTTGGTTGACTAGTACTACTTAGGAATGGATTGGTTGAGTACTACTACTTAGGACTGGATTGGTTCAGTACTACTACTTAGGACTGGGATTAGTTGAGTACTACTACTTAGGGCTGGATTAAGTTGAATACTACTACTTGGCACTGGATTAGCTGAGTACTACTACTTAGGACTGGATTGAATGAGTAATACTACTTAGGACTGGATTGGTTGAGTACTACTACTTAGAACTGGGTTGGTTGAGTACTACTACTTAGGACTGGGTTGTTTGAATACTACTACTTAAAACTGGATTGGTTGAATGCTACTACTTGGAACTGGGTTGGTTGAGTACTACTACTTAGAACTGGATTGGTTGAGTACTACTACTTAGAACTGGATTGGTTGAGTACTACTACTTAGAACTGGTTGGTTGAGAACTGGACTGGATTGGTTGAGTACTACTACTTAGAACTGGATTGGTTGAGTACTACTACTTAGGACTACTGGTAGAGTACTACTAGGAAAGGATTGGTTGAGTACTACTACTTAAGACTGGATTGGTTGAGTACTACTACTTAGGACTGGTTGGTTGAGATTAGTTAGGAATACTACTACTTATAACTGGATTGGTTGAATACTACTACTTAGGACTGGATTGGTTGAGTACTACTTACTTACTGGGTTTGTTGACTGATAACTGGGATTTGGTTGGGACTACTTGGACTGGATTTGTTGAGTACTACTACTTAGGACTGGATTGGTTGAGTACTACTACTTAGGACTGGGTTGGTTGAGTACTACTACTTAGGACTGGATTGGTTGAGTACTACTACTTAGAACTGGATTGGTTGAATACTACTACTTGAGTACTACTACTTGACTGGTTGGTTGAGTACTACTACTTAGGACTGGGTTAGTTGAATACTACTACTACTGGATTAGTTGAGTACTACTACTTAACACTGGATTAGTTGAGTACTACTACTTAGAACTGGATTGGTTGAGTACTACTACTTAGGACTGGATTGGTTGAGTACTACTACTTAGAACTGGATTGGTTGAGTACTACTACTTAAAACTGGGTTGGTTGAGTACTACTACTTAGAACTGGGTTGGTTGAGTACTACTACTTGGGACTGGATTGGTTGAGTACTACTACTTAGAACTGGATTGGTTGAGTACTACTACTTAGAACTGGATTGGTTGAGTACTACTACTTAAGACTGGATTGGTTGAGTACTACTACTTAGGACTGGATTGGTTGAGTACTACTACTTAGAACTGGATTAGTTGAGTACTACTACTTGGAACTGGATTGGTTGAGTACTACTACTTAGGACTGGATTAGTTGAATACTACTACTTAAACTGGGTTGGTTGAGTACTACTACTTAGGACTGGATTGGTTGAGTGCTACTACTTAGGACTGGGTTGGTTGAGTACTACTACTTAGGACTGGATTGGTTGAGTACTACTACTTAGGACTGGTTGGTTGAGTACTACTACTTTGGACTGGATTAGTTGAGTACTACTACTTAGGACTGGGTTGGTTGAGTACTACTACTTAGGACTGGATTGGTTGAGTACTACTACTTGGGACTGGATTGGTTGAGTACTACTACTTACTGGATTAGTTGAGTACTACTACTGAGGACTGAGTTGGTTGAGTACTACTACTTAGCACTGGATTAGTTGAGTACTACTACTTAGGACTGGGTTGGTTGAGTACTACTACTTAGAACTGGGTTGGTTGAGTACTACTACTTAAACTGGGTTGGTTGAGTACTACTACTTAGAACTGGGTTGGTTGAGTACTACTACTTAGGACTGGGTTGGTTGAGTACTACTACTTAGGACTGGATTGGTTGAGTACTACTACTTAGAACTGGGTTGGTTGAGTACTACTACTTAGGACTGGGTTGGTTGAATACTACTACTGACTATATTAGCTTGAGGACTGGGTTGGTTGAGTACTACTACTTAGGACTGGATTGGTTGAGTACTACTACTTAGGACCCCTGGATTAGTTTTCTACTACTTAGGACTGGGTTGGTTGAGTACTACTACTTAGGACTAATTGGAGTGCACTACTACTTGGGACCTGGATTAGGTTGAGTACTACTACTTAGGACTGGATTGGTTGAGTACTACTACTTAAAACTGGATTGGTTGAGTACTACTACTTAGGACTGGATTGGTTGAGTACTACTACTTAGGACTGGATTGGTTGAGTACTACTACTTAGGACTGGATTTGTTGAGTGCTACTACTTAGGACTGGATTGGTTGAGTACTACTACTTAAAACTGGATTGGTTGAGTACTACTACTTAGAACTGGATTGGTTGAGTACTACTACTACCTAACTGGATTAGTTGAATACTACTACTTAGGACTGGATTAGTTGAATACTACTACTTAGAACTGGATTTGTTGAGTACTACTACTTAGGACTGGATTGGTTGAGTACTACTACTCAGGACTGGATTGGTTGAGTACTACTACTTAGGACTGGATTGGTTGAGTACTACTACTTAAAACTGGATTGGTTGAGTACTACTACTTAGGACTGTGTTGGCTGAGTACTACTACTTAGAACTGGATAGTTGAATACTACTACTTAGAACTGGATTATTGAGTACTACTACTTAGGAATAAATTGGTTTGAGTACTACTACTTAGGACTGGATTGGTTGAGTACTACTACTTCGGACTGGGTTAGTTGAGTAGTACTACTTAGGAATAAACTTAGTTGATGTACTACTACTTAGACTGGATTGGTTGAGTACTACTACTTAGGACGGGATTAGTTGAGTACTACTACTTAGGACTGGATTAGTTGAGCTACTACTACTTAGAACTGGATTAGTTGAGTACTACTACTTAGGACTGGATTGGTTGAGTACTACTACTTAGGAATGGGTTGGTTGAGTACTACTACTTAGAACTGGATTGGTTGAGTACTACTACTTAGGACACGGTTGGTTGAATACTACTACTTAAAACTGGATTATTTGAATGCTACTACTTAGAACTGGGTTGGTTGAGTACTACTACTTAGAACACGATTGGTTGAAATACTACTACTTAGAACTGGATTGGTTGAAAGCTACTACTAGAACTGGGTTGGTTGAGTACTACTACTTAGAACTGGATTAGTTGAATACTACTACTTGGGTCTGGGTTGGTTGAGTACTACTACTTAGGACTGGATTAGTTGAATACTACTACTTAGGCCAGGACGGGCTGGTTGAGTACTAGTACTTAAAACTGGAGATTGAGTACTACTACTTACGACTGGATTAGCTGGGAGTACTACTACTAGGAACTGGATTTGTTGAGTACTACTACTTAGGACTGGGTTGGTTGAGTACTACTACTTAGGACTGGATTAGTTGAGTACTACTACTTAGGACTGGATTAGTTGAGTACTACTACTTAGGACTGGATTGGTTGAGTACTACTACTTAGGACTGGATTGTCTGAGTACTACTACTTAGACTGGATTAGTTGAATACTACTACTTAGAACTGGGTTGGTTGAGTACTACTACTTAATACTGGATTGGTTGAGTACTACTACTTAGAACTGGGTTGGTTGAGTACTACTACTTAGAACTGGATTAGTTGAATACTACTACTTAGGACTGGGTTGGTTGAATACTACTACTTAGGACTGGATTGGTTGAGT